>NC_080672.1:173406249-173676249 GCF_030247195.1 Topomyia yanbarensis
CTTCCGACTGATTTTGGAGACGTTTACTGTCTAAAATCACTCTATTGCGCACTGGTTCGTTCAACACTAGAATATTGTTCGGCTGTTTGGAATCCGTTCTACCAGAACGACGTTGGCAGAATCGAGGCCGTCCAACGTTAGTTCATACGCTTTACACTTCGACATCTTCCTTGACAAAACAGATTTCAGCTGCGGAGCTACGAAAACCGTGGTAAGCTAATACAGCTCGACACTCTAGGCATCCGAAGAGACTGCTCTCGAGCCATGTTCGTCTCGGTCTCACTGTCTGCCAGGGTAGATTGCCTGGACGCCTGGATTTTAAAGCCCGCGTTAGAGCTCTACACAATCTCTCTCTTCTGCGAGTTCCGGTCAGAAGAACCAACTATGGTCGACAGAGCGCTGTTACTGTTGCTTTAGCGTATTTTTATAGTGTGGTGACGGTTTCAACTTTGCGAGGAATTCGATAAATGCCAAAATATTGACTATTCTGAATTGTTATTAGTTTAAGCAACTACCATTGGGGCCAAGGAGTCTCTTGGTGAAGGTAATAAACATCAAAATGTCAATGTTGTTGGATAAAATCTTCAATTACTCGCTCAATAAGTTGTAATTTGACATCGCATGAGATGTATGACTTAGCAAACGTGATTAAAGAACTAAAAAAATAGGTTTCTACCTTGAGGCACACTCGACGTGCTGATGAAGTAGTATGACCCATAAATTCCAAATTCACAAATAGGGAACGTTCTATGAGCGAAAATTGGCGAAGCGATCAGTCTCTTAATCTGTACCAATATAAAAAGGAGTACTATACTCAAAATATGAACCATCTGATGCACATGCAAATAAGCATGATTCTAATTCACATTTTGCATTATAGCTGGTATAATGCATATAAAGCGATATCGGTGCGGGGGGAAACACCGCCCGCAACCATAAAAAAATTCAAAACCGCATCCGCACTGCATTTGCCGCGCGTCTACCTCGCGATAGTGCGGTAAAAGTGGAATATGACTAAACTTAATGGTAGGAGTAGCGTTTTGTTAGTACTTGTTAGTACTTCTATTTTTAAATCACACCTGTGTTATTATGTATCTTTGAACAATTTTTAAATTGGGGCAAGAATATGAAAATTTATTGATGATTAGCCACGTTTGAAGAAATTCAGATTCTTTGCTGAATAAAAACTTGTTATGAAATAAATCGATCATTGAGAAAGTGAAGTTCTGACCTAGCAAGTTCTTAACTCATAAGTAATTGTTATTATTTTTACTAGATTAACATAGAGCCCAAAATCAAGGTGTGCACCTAAAATAAAAATAAAATAGCCTACGAACTATTTGCAATTAGTTGCTCTCCAATTTGTTTTTAAGCTAATGATATAAAATAATACCAAATTCTAAATAATAGACTATCGGAGGCTTATGTTTTCACTGCTCAGGGTAGCAGCGACTTGATAGAGCTAACTGAATGCTTTTTAATTTTTTCTATGCATTTTTACTAATTTTTTTTATATAAAAAAAAACAAAATGCATTTTTTTACACATTTTAATTCTACACTAAATTCTTTTTAACTCCTATTTACAGAGCACTTATATGAATTGGGATTTTCGACAACTGTGTTGACATCTGATCGTCATTATTATAATTGATTCAGTTTACACGTACCTCCCCCTCTTTTTGTGTTCGTGGCAACTCTCTACTCATTTCTAAGTTGTGTCATAAGATGTTCTACTAAACTGAAATCTGTTCAATCTAATTCTTTTTTCTGTTGAAGAGACGGTTCAATCTAATTTTCCTAATTTTCTTTTTTTCTAATTCTCTCATATTTTCCTTTGAATAGTTTTTGGTATTTAGTGTAAATCTCACGGAATCAAATTTAATATTACATCCTTCTTGGCAAAGAAAATATTTGCAGTCGTGAGAAAATTTCTAAAATAATCGTATTATAAGAAAACTATAACTAATTTATTTTTGGACCTTACTTTTCCTCAAGATGAAGGGAAATCCCTTCGAAACGTTGCACTATATGGAGACTTGTACCAAAAATCGAAAACTGGATCTGATCTAGTCCAACCTAATTCAATTCTGTACTGAGTGTATATATATATATATATATATATATATATATATATATATATATATATATATATATATATATATATATATATATATATATATATATATATATATATATATATATATATATATATATATATATATATATATATATATATATATATATATATATATATATATATATATATATATATATATATATATATATATATATATATATATATATATATATATATATATATATATATATATATTCTATGTTTGTACGTTTATGATTTATGGACTCCTAAACGGTTTAACTGAATGCCGTAAAAATTTATACATAGTAGGCATTTGTCATGGAGCGTGTTTGTGTGCTATTGGCTGGGGATAATCTGCCCACAAGATAGCGCTTCGAAACAAATTGTATTTTCCTCCTATTCCGTTGAAAGTCGCAGCAACGCGCGATGGGTATTAGCTAGTGCACTATAATTAAGGAAATCCTTGGGCATCTCAGAAAAATAATCGATTTAAGTGGGTAATAGGGATGTTTGAAGATAAAAATTTTGAAAAGAGACATTTCAAGTGCGATTTGAAACCCTTCGTTTCTCTATTGAATTTGGAATGAAACATCTGTTGAAATATGTCATTTAAAAACAAGTTCTGTAACGATATTATTGAATGATTGGAAAGAAACTGCATTGTAACCGACTGATTGTATGGCTCTTGTGCCACAATAAAATAATCGGAAACATAGCCTAGATATTTCGTATTTTCTATTATTTACATCAATGTAAATTAATATTTTGAAATATTTACCTATCTTATTCATGAATCGCATTTTCTCTCTATCGCTTTCAGTTTACGGGGCTTGAAATTATCTGTGATCTTATCTCAGCTTCCTACTATTTCCACTTACGCACTAAGATAGTGGACATGAAAATTCTATTCTGTGCAAAAGTTCAGGATATAAGTGTTTATTAATTCTGTCGTGTTTGAAAATTCCTTCATGAGCGTCGTACATTATTCTTAATTCAAATACATGGCGCAATAATATTTTTAGTCACCCGTTTGTATAAAATCATAGTGCGTTGGCTATTTGGCGCAAAATCAATATTTTATCATAAATCTTTGACCAAAACAAATTTACCGTTAGTTTTCTCATAACTAAACACAAACAGTTCAGAACATTCCAATTCAATTGTTTTTGAATCGTCTAATTCGTTTTATTCACTTCCTTCATTAAAATAATTGTCCATGTAATTTGCATTGCACATACTGATTTTTTCAAAGCATTCATTTCATTCATTTTTATCGTTTTGTTTATTTTATTAATTTAAAATATTTGAGTGATAGTAATTATATGGTCAATTAATTTTTAATGATTTCTTTCATTTAGTATTCCTTTTTTATTCATTTGAGTTCATTTTATCTATTTTATCTGTTTAGTTCTTTGGATTCGTTTTGATCTGTTAATTCAATTCTAGCATTTTTGCTATCATTTATTAAGTTTATTTTATTCACTGTTTTCATTGTTTCCATTCAAATCCTTTTATTCAGTTTCTTTACTTTAATAATCTTTCTAACTTTTTTCAATTATTTATTTAATTCTTTATCTTCAAATCGTTAGTTTGACATAATTTAATTAATTCTTTCAATTTTATAACTTTTCTAATTTTATTTAATTTTTCATTTTTATCACTTAATTCATTTTATTCTGTTTATTTTTTCTTCATTTCTTTTTTTAATTTTATCAATTCCATTTTTTTCAGTTATTTTTTATTCTCATAATATTATTGATTTCATTAATTTTATCCATACTATTCTACTGATTTATTTTATTCATTCTTTTGCCTTTCTCATATAGAAAGGTTATGCAATCACTCTGAAAAACGTCAACCTAATCCCGGCCCGGAGGGCCGAGTGTCATATCCCATTCGACTCAGTTCGTCGAGATCGGAAAAAGTCTGTATGTGTGTGTATGTGTGTATGTGTGTGTATGTGTGTGTGTATGTATGTGCGTATGTGTCAAATAATGTCACTCATTTTTCTCAGAGATGGCTGGACCGATTTGCCCAAACTTAGTCTGAAATGAAAGGTGCAACCTTCCCATCGGCTGCTATTGAATTTTGGATCGATCGGAATTCTAGTTCCGGAATTACGGGTTTCAGAGTGCGGCCACACAGAAATTTCTCATATAAACTATAGGAAAAATTAAAAATAGAATTTTTATTTTTGATGCTAAATGTGTTCAAGGTGCATGAAACGTCGAGATTTGATGCAAACTGGAAAAAAAAATTGACGACGGTTCACTTTTTTGGATTTTGGCACATTTTTGCCTTTTTGCCTTTCTCATATAGAAAGGTTATGCAATCACTCTGAAAAACGTCAACCTAATCCCGGAGGGCCAAATTTTTTTTTCGACTCGCATAGGGTTTCTGGATTTTAACAGGGGCGTAGTTGATGGTTTACGGAGAGGGGTTACACCCTCCCCCCTCTACTGTTCGCTCTCCTCCTTTAAAAATCTCCTTAAATCACCCCTCAGACCACCACCCCATCCAGCCCTCATACCCCTCCCTTTCAACCCCATCATCTTTAAACCACCACTATATCACAAAACATACCAATTTAAGCTGGGGAGTCGTTCGTTCATGGGACTTTCGCCCTCTTCACATACCCACCCCCGCATGACAAAATGAGTTAGCAAGCAGATAACATTGATCTAATGCTGATTAGGCTAATGGAGTATGATATTTTTTGTTTCAAGTGTTTCACTGTCGACACGTAGCTCATCAAGTTCGTGGCTGGCAAGCCATTGTGTATAAGTGCAAAGTGTACTAAGAATGTAATGGACATTTCCACGATTATGTTTAACATAAAAAGCCTCCGTGCCATATTTTAGAGAAATGAGAAAGGCACAATTGCACCGCTAGGTGGATTAAAACAGGTTTTTTTTAATTTAAACCGTTTTATTTACTTTATTTATTTCAGTCAATTCTTCTCATGCACCTCATTTATAACACTCGTTTTGTTAATTTTACTTTTTTTTTGCATTGCATACATTTTATTAAGTTTCTTCCTTTTAGTAAACTTATTGATTGTGTTGTCTTTTCTTTTATTCACTTGGTTAATTTGTCTCAACTTAATTTATTTGTTTAATGCTATATATTTTTGTTGAATATTGTCTAATTTTTCATTTAATTAGCTAGGTTAATTTGATTTATTTTTTGCCTTTCTCATATAGAAAGGTTATGTAATCACTCTGAAAACTTTGAAACTAATCCCGGCCAGGAGGGCCGAGTGTCATATCCTATTCGACTCAGTTCGTCGAGATCGGAAAAAGTATGTATGTGTGTGTATCTATGTGTGTATGTGTCACTCACTTTTCTCAGAGATGGGTGGACCGATTTACCTAAACTTAGTCTCAAATGAAAGGTACAACCTTTTCCCATCGACTGCTTTCGAATTTTGTGTCGATCGGATTTTAGTTCCGAAGTTACGGGCCAAAGAGTGCGGCCACACTTAATTTTCCCATATAAACTATAGGAAAAATTAAAAATAGAATTTTTATTTTTGATGCCAAATGTCTTTAAGGTGCACGCAACATCAAGATTTGATGTAAACTCGAAATAAAAAATTTGCCGAAAATTCATTTTTATGGATTTTGGCACATTTTGCCTTTCTCATATAGAAAGGTTATACAATTACTCTGAAAATCGTCAACCTAATCCTAGTCTAATTTTTTGTCTTGCATAAGGTTCCTAGTTTTTAACAAGGGCGTAGTTAGGGGTATACGGAGATGGGTTACCCCTTCTCTACTATTCACTCCCTCCCTTTAAAATCTCCTTAAATCCCCCCACATTTTTCAGAAACATACGATAAAATGAATAGCCGTAACAAAACCATAGAAACAATAAACAAACCATGTTCTACACATCTATCGTCAACGACGATTTTGTAATCTAATGTACCTTTTATGAACATAAATTAAAATTGAAAATGATACAAATCTCATGCATCGTTTACATCTGTTCAAACGATCCCTTGTATATTAGTAAAATCAATTTATTTCGACTGAACTGATCACTTTTCTAGAAACCGTAAATATTTTTGACCAATAATCTATTTTAAAAATCCGATAATTTTTGTTGTTAACTATTTAATTTTAACTATTTTCCTGAAAAAGTACGATAACAGTCAACAGTTGACAAACATATGATTACGGCCTAAAAGCCAACTGTCAAAATTCTCTTTGAAAGGAAATTCCGAACAAACCGTTACTCGCCAATCACAGATGTAGGTAGTAAACAAAAGAGAAAAGTTTTCTCTTTCATTAGCTGCTATGAAATGTGTTGAGCCAGTAACGGTTTGTCCGGAATTTCCTTTCAAAGAGAATTTTGACAGTTGGCTTTTAAAAGCCGTAATCAATTGTTTGTCGAGAACTGTATCCTTCTAAGCAATTTTGTTCTCCTTCGAGACGTCAGAATATCGGGAATATAGCCTGCAAATATGCAATTTACACAACATTTCGAGCGTTATTTCTCATTTCGATACACATATTTTGCCGATGAAAGTTACCCCGAAAACAAAGATTGAAAATTTACAACACAGTTATTTTATTCTTATGGTAAAACGAAATAAAATAACCGACAATTTGAACGCTTCGAATCCGTGGGTATCAGTACTTGTTTTAAAAATGAAAATTATTATATTTACTTGAGATGAAGAAAGTTATTCGAAAAACTTTAGAAAAAATGATCAATGTTCCCCCGTTTTACGTAATCAGTTGGACTGTCATTTGAAAATAATTTTTAGTATTTTTTGCAATTAGCATTCAAAGTTGGCCATGGAGGTATCCCTAGTATTAGTTGGAGCCAAAAAGTTGTGTCCTATGGAATCTCAAAATTTCTCGTTGGTTTTCCGAGGTTTTAAGTAGTCAGTCATTACTGAAGGTGAGTGCCGCTCAAACACATGCTATGTAAGGCTATTTTCCATCCAATATATGACTCATTCCATGGGAGATTTACAACCAAAATTTGCCTTTCTTTAGTTAAAAATAACTGACACGTATTTTTGTTTTGGCTGGATATGATTTATTATTTTCAAGTTACGCGCTTTTGAAGATTATAAAATTGAACATTTTTCGGTCACAGTTTACACGGAAAAAAATCGATATATAGAAAAAAAAAAAATAAATATGAAAGCTAAGTTTTCGCATGAATTCACCGGGCATCTTTTTGTAATATTTGTTTTCGTTATTTACCTATGTATTCTGCAAATGTTAGAAGCAAATTATTTTTTTATAAGTTAAACCATTCTACAAATACTTACGGTCTAGCGACTTGATATTCTCACTGATTTCGCTGTAAATTGTACCAATTTTCCACTGATTTTGTGGTTAAGATTAACGTTTGCAAACGATTGGCAAATAGCTTCCTTATTCTGAAACAATACCTTGATTGGATCTGAAATTAAAATTCATCCTCTTCTTACGCGTAAAATTCCGATTCGTAGCAAACAGTACAAGGCAAATGACCGAGACCATCCCTAATTGGTCTGCTTTCCTTTTTCACTTGGCTGCCAGCGGAGACTACCACTACACAGCTCTATTTGCATAAATTAAAATTCTTTTTCAGTGCAGCCATAAGCGGCACACACTCCCTAGTGATACTTAAACCCAGGCATGGTAGGTAAACATTGTTACGGTTTTGCGCAATGAATGCGGTTGAAGGTGGAGCTTTTTCTATAAATGAATAGAGGAGAAATAAACAAGGGGCTAAAAATTCTTTGGAAAACCAATGTAATCTATCTTTCCGGATGTCTCCCTACATACACAGAGTTACACAAAGGCTAGCTGAAGAGGAATAACATTGTATGCAGGAATGAAGTGCATTGAGATGGAAGAGTGCTTGCCACAGCCAGAAGGATGAGTGCTGCTGTATCCTTGTCGAGAGCTCTGACACACCAATAGTAATGTACAAACTTGTGTCTGCACAAATTAAAATCAACTATAGTCAACAGCTTCAGGGGGAACTTTCCACATGATCTGGCATTTGCGTCGGAGTGGTGGTGATTCGCCAGAAAGTAATTTGAATGAACCTTGACGCAGCTTATAGGATTTCTTTAATTTTCAGAAGGGCATGCTTCCAAAAAGTTTCCTTAAATCAAAATAATTGTTGTGGTGTGCGGATTTGTTTTTGCATTAGTTCATTAACTATTATTTTAGGTCATTCGAGCAGCAAAACATACTAATTCCGGCATTATGCTCCCGTCTCCAACTGTGTCCGGAAGTCAAATGGACCGAATGGTTATCTCGTGTCGAGTGTTCCTGGGTACAACTACGACATGCAGTCCTCCCTACCCTTATCTTAACTTCTAACCGCTATGATCTTGTTGTTTTGAATAAGTAGGGCAACCGACACGAGTTTCAGTTCTGTAAAGTACGATTCAATTGGCCCCGGAGGTGAGCGAACAACAGGGATAACGTGGTCATGTTAAAAGTTTGACAAGAAGCAGTTGTTTCTCCATTATTAATCTCTACCGTTCTCACATTATTCGAGCGGAACAGCAGCTGTTTCTAAGTTAGTAATTCAATATTTCTCTCTGTAGCCTTCCTCCTATCCATAACAGACACAGATAATACTCTTCACCATTAGCACCTCAACCAATTCCTCGTATAGCAGGGAAAATGAAACAAAGGAGTGTATTTAGTAGCGTCCACGACAAATGTTTTTTTTATCCCACTGCATCTTTGCGAGTAAGAATCAACGAATTTGAAAACTATGAGACTGTGTACAAGACACGAGCACGGTAATTAGTTGGTAAGTCGTTTGCTTTGTACGAAGCATACCTGAGCTAGGTTCCCAGTTCCCGAATACAGGGTTAGAATTTTTTCTAAATCGAAAGAAGAGGCGACTGAGAAAAGAATTTTAAAATAAATTGGAGAATGTTTCGGTTACATACATGCAAAAAATAGCGGACAGGATTCCCAAATGGTTGAAAACTGTAATTATAAACAAAAGTTACCAGACTAAATATTCTTTATAGAAATTTCAGTAGATTAAAAAATGTGTGCGGTAGGAATCTTTTGAGTTATATTCATATTAGAATTAATGAACATTTGCAGTACAAAGATACCTGTGTCTTTCCTATGCTGCCTAGTCAAGTATTTCTACATAAATAAAATGTTTCGAAAACTTATTTTTTGTCATAAAGTGCACATAAGCATTCCGCACTGCGAGGTAATCTACATACTTTGAAACGGATGAAATTTACATATATAAACAAAATGAGTTATCTATACACTCGAGACGCTAGAAAATCACACAATTTGACGAAAAGACAAACTCAGATTAGAGCAAAAATACCAAGGGCGTAACTGTATTTTCTTTGTTTTTTAAGTTTTCTTGCTTCACCTAAAAATTTAGGTCGATATCGATATTCTTTAGAACCAGTTCAGGGACGAAACATTTCTTCTCGTAATTTCTGATATTATGAATGCATTAACGGTTATAATGCTGAGAAAGTAGTTTTTAACTTCAAGGCTGTACATTTCTAGATCGGCTCAAATTGTATTATGATTTTGAGTGTTTTTTGTCTGTGATTGCGATTGCCTTTTTAGATATTCATATGTGTATTACGGAAAAATGCGCTTTTAATTTTAACTGAAAAAATCGTATACTCGCTAGCACTACCACTAAAAAGTGATATTTTTTCTAAAGTTCGTGAAGAATTTCCTTCAAATACATCTCGCGGATTGACTGTAGAGATGATAGTACCGAGGATATATAAAATCAAGGGTTTTGACAATTTGTTAAAATTTGACAAGGTGTGGTTCAATTGATACAAAAAATTGAATTTTTATGAATTGAACCTGGATAAACAATTACTCCAAAATTGGTTCACGTGCCCGGATAACTTTGCACGGAATGACCTAGTTTTATTTCCTCCATATTGTATTTGGTGGAGGCGGATGGTTCTTTGTTTAATTTTAATTATAATTAGATTTATTTATTCGTGTAGTTACTTGTACGCAATAATATTACAATGTATAATGAGCATACGCAAATGGATGCTCGTGTTAGCAGCACGTAAATTGCGGTACCAGCTTGGCGGTTACATTGACCAGTGGGATCAGTGTAGGCGCTGTATTTTGTATTCGTGTTCGTTTAGCTTAGCTCTGAACGATGGAATAATTTCAATAAAATCACTCTTCATTAGTCAACCAAAGTGAACGGTAGCCTTTTCGAAAAATCATGGGTGTAATTTTATTAGGTTTATATAGATAGAGGATAGACTCGTTTGCTATGTTAACAATAATGTGGCATGATTTGATTGACAGATCTTTTTTACATAGTTAGTCCCATAAGCTTTTCCTGGAAATAATATGTGAATTTTTGGGTGTCATTTAGTGCACTTCATATGATGGAAGATGAAACGCGGCCCATTCTAGCTTCGTTAATTGTTGTGATATATTAAATCACAAATATGAGATTGAACATGCCTTTTTGGGAGGAAAGTTTGAATTTTTTGTGTATGTGGCAACAATTTTATTACATTAAAGTTATATGTTTTTGATAGTACATTTTTGAGTCCAAAAAACAGGTACTACTAAATAGAAAAGCTGATTCTGTAAGGACCAGAGAGACCGAGCCGTCGAAAAAAGGCGCGTTTCGGAATGAAAATATCGGTTAATGTACAACGATGGGTTTTGGTTTACTTAGAGCTTTATATTTCCCTTCCCCTTTTATACAATTCGATACAAGAGCAAACCATTTTTATATGTATATTAGACCGACAACAATTTTGACTTTTTTTTCGGAACACTGCTAACTCAAATGGTTTGGATGCAAAAATCATATGCAAAATATGAGCTTTTTCCGATAGCTCTAGCTCACCCACAAGAGGTTTCAAGCTTCTATAGTAATATATATGGAAACTCGGAAATAAAAACTTAAATTCCAATCAAAATTTTCACAGTAACTCTGCGTGCCTCAAAACTAACGGCCGCGTAGTTTATTTTATAACGAATAACTTTGTAGAGGATCGCATATTGATTGGAGGTTCCCCAACAAAGATATTTAACTTTGAAGACCAACCCATTTTTTTAAATTTCCTATTCTAAGCATGTGCGAGAAAGAGAGGCAACACATTAATTTATATGATAATATCTTTATACTGCAAAATCAGATCAATTTGATGTCTTCGCAAATATTGACCCTTACACCTTAAGCTATATATCTGTAGATTTTGGGATGCACAAGATGATACTGGCATTTTGTACTGAATTTATTGTTTAAATTACCTATTTTTCGTATATTTTCACATACAAACTTGAAAACTCTTGTTAGTAAATTAGAGTTTTCGAAAAAAGTTCATATTTGACAAGTCGTATGTGAAGCCAATTACCGTTTGATTTAACAGTGTTCCGAAAAAAGTCAAAAATGTTGCCGGTCTAATGTATATATATATATATATATATATATATATATATATATATATATATATATATATATATATATATATATATATATATATATATATATATATATATATATATATATATATATATATATATATATATATATATATATATATATATATATATATATATATATATATATATATATATATATATATATATATATATATATATATATATATATATATATATATATATATATATATATATATATATATATATATATATATATATATATATATATATATATAAACTGAAGTAGTACAATTAGGCCTGGCGACGAGCGGGGCTACAAGCCGCCAAGCTTCTGGTGCGTCCGAGGGAAAACGTGGCTAGTCGTAGTCCTTTACACCTGGCAGTACCACCTTCACTTGAAGGATGTTAATTCCTTCAAGAGCAAATAGCGAACATTGCATTAGCACTTATGCATTAATACCTACGATCTGTAGAGCAACGTCTTAGTAATGACACCATAATTTTAGTTCGCATACTCACAGATCGCACTATGTACCTTTCCCAAATTGTTGGATATAGCTCTACTGACGATATGCTTTAATTCTTTCTTACTTACTAAATGTCGTCGAGCGGCGACTCAAATACTTGAAACTATCTAATTGCAACTTTTTGCGACTGTTTACAATGCCGATCGAATCGAGAAAAAAGATAATTTACCTAAGACTCGTTTCTATAGTTTTCTGCTACCCTCGTCTCTAGCGTGTTTCGAGTTCCCTTTGTACTTTTTTTTAAATCCTCCAAATTCAATTGGTCACTCTCCCATATGATGAGTTCTGACCCATCAGTTTCAAATCACGACTGATTTCTGTACATATATCATTATATTCCCCACCATTTGGGGCGTTACGGTCAAACGAAAGTTTAAAAGCTCAATCCAACTCATGCTGCTTCCCATGCGCGCGAGAATTACTCCGCTCTCTTCCATACCCGACATTAATAATATAGTAAATAAAAACCAATTACCGAAGCTTTTTTGTAACATCGTTACAGTATGTGAAAGTATTCAGCCGATACTCACTTTGTATTTCAACCATACGATATATTTGCTTTATATCACCGGTGACCACAAATGCCGGCAAACGAAACCGAAGAAGAATGTTGACCAACGAGTCTTGTAGAACGGGCCCAGCCATAAGCACGTCATTGAGTAATTTGGTTTCTTCGTTAATGCGTCAAAGACGACGCGACATTTTGTGATAGAACTGGCTTCTTTCACCACACCATGATGGAGGAGCTATACGCTACCCTTGGGTGTTGGGCACTCAGCAAGCGTCATATACCGGAGTTCGAGGTACTCCCGAAAAAAAGCAAGGTATTCGTGCTTAAGTTGAGGGTTTCGATATAATTTCCGCTCGATGTGGCTCAAACGTTTCTCAGCCATTTGCCTCGAGTCGCCAAGTTGACTCGGGGGTACAGAAATGCATCCCGAACGGTATGTTTGCAAAAATATTTTTCGCACCGTTTTTTCTCAGTGAGATGAGCTGAAGTTTCAACGTGCTCCTCGAGCTACCAAAAGCGTTGCAATTGCTGGCAAAGCTTGACGTCAAAAAATACTTTGAAACTTTACTTTGCGGCGAAACACTGGTATCCCGATAACGGCCAAGTGGGGTCGTCCGTGTTTGTCCAATACGTTGATGGCAACAGTGGCAAGCCGAACATAGGAGGCGTCAATGTTAGCGGAAACATTCAAGTGCCGAAATCAGCGATTGGGCGATGGGACTACCACTTGCATGAGCAGTGTACACACACCTAGAAAAAATCATGTAAATTTACGTCTTCTGACGCTGACATATAAGAACATCAAAAATGACTTACTTTTACGTTTGGTGTTAATTTTACATGGCGTTGAATTTTGTAAATCACGTAATTTTACTCCACATATAATGTTTGTTCTGAATTGCAGTAATTGCAATTTTGTGTCATTGCACATGTAAAGCATATATTTCATGTAAAATTAAACGGAGAATTGTTATATATTGTCATTTCGTAAATTATGGTTTGTTAAATTATGTCATGCTTGCAATTACGTCAACGATAGAATTCATATTTTTTGGTAGGGTTCGTCGCGGTGCGGATGTGGGCGGTAAATGGATAGTCCGCACCGCAACCGCAAAAAAATAATAAAACCGCACCGCTTACCGCAACCGCATTGCATTTACCGCACCGCGTCGCGCGTTAATGCGGCAAATGCGGTAAAAATCATGTATTTTAAAAATTGTGCTCAAAAACAAATATTCATTTGTTTTGTATATCCATATATAATAAAATGTTATTCTTATTTACACGAAAATTAACTTTGACGGACTCCTAAGAATGTAACATTTATGAAAATATTCAACTTTGCAAGTTTTATTAAGGGGGTAAGGGTTTTGGCGTAAAAAACACTCGATTTTTTTAAACTGCATAAAGCGAATTGATCAAAACTTTTGTACATTATAGTGTATCATTTCCATAACATGCTATAATTTTTCATTACAAAAATATCGACAAACGACTCGGTGACGAAGCTTTCTGTAGAACGTCTCTGGAAAAACATGATTTGCGATGTTACCTGCCATTCAAAAACTACCGTCAAACGGGGTAACTTGCAACAGCGGGGTAACTTGCAACACTTCAACATGTTTCGATTAAGATGAATTTAACAACGCTAATAATATTGTTTACAATTTACCACTATAGCTGTCAAATGTTAGCATATGTTAAAAGATAATCATGTACTACCAGTCATTATTTTCGGTTTCTTTAGCGCGACAGAGTAATCTTTATTTCGAGATTTTTCAATAGAAAAGAAGCTGGAATGTCGTGCTTTTCTCCACTTCAATGGAAAGAGCATATCATTTGTATCTCTTACGTACAGATCGAGTACACAATAGCAAACGTTACTGTTTGATACATGTTTGTTTACCATCTCAAATAAACACAAGATAACGACTTAACTATATTAACCACCCATGTGGGGTAACATGCAACAGTATTTTGTCTTATTGCTATTATGCCTTGAGCCAGCTGGCTGATTGAGCGTTCAAAATAATAGTCTGTATAGCATTTCAAATCACATTTTAAAGGTTTAACACACAACTAGAATATAAAAAGGCTCTGTAAATACAGAACAGTACCAGGAAGTCGTCTTTATGCGAACTTCTTTAGCAGTACTAGAAAATGTTAAAATTCTATCTTCCTATACTCAACTCGATTTTTCTAGCATAATAGTCCGATTGCTTGGAAAAGATAATCGTTGACAGTGTAAATTAGTAGGTTTTATCTGCTTTCAATAATATTTTAAGACAACAGTATAATTTAGTTTTAGCCGTTCACTGAAACTATCCCTAGCTGCAGTGTTCCAGTGGAATCTAATCATGTTCATTGCGATAACCTCAGTTCTATGGATAATACTTGCAACTATTAGTTCTGAAATGAAGGGTTAAAGTCCCAATATTTAGCCTTCCCTACTTTTGTGAGGAAATCTGGAATAAATCGAATGTTACAGCTGTTCGAAATCGCTGTTGTTTGTAAACAACATGGGCATGAATTTTAATTAAAATAAAATAAAATTAAATAAAATAAAATAAATACAATTAAAATTAATTAAACGTCCAAATTATAGTACATTTGGTCAATTCGGGTTGTCACTAAGTCTCCTGGAGGCCGGCGCCCAGAGACCTTAAACATCTTAAATCGCGCGCGCTTGTCAGAAAATCTTTTACTTAACCCCTGTACTTACTAACAAATATCCTCCTCCCGTAATATTTGAGAAGTGCGTAGTAGTCTATACGGCCTCTAGCAAAAGCAAGTATCGGACTAATATTCCTTCCCTTTCCTTCCACGATTTACGTTCGGGCCTGGCCCGTGCCGGTGTTGATCAATAAACACTTTAGGATTGTCAGGAATTGCACATTGAAAGATGTTTTGCTACTCCCAAGCATAATTATCTACATATTCCCTGTACAACTTTAGCTAGTCCAGATCGATAACGTAACAGCAGCCATGAATGGTCGCACAAGCTCAAGCTCAAATTATAGTACATTTGGTTGGTTTACTAGAGGTAAACAAAAAAAATGCTGCATTAGACTTCAATGAAGTTCATGTGTTGCAAGTTACCCCATATGCGGGGTTACTTGCAACAGGCATAATTTTTGGCCATCCTAAAAGCAGGGAGTGATACTTTGATATGATAAGTACCATTTAGTATTCTTCATACTCCCATTAGGGCTTGTACATGTTGAATATTATTCTGGAGTTTCAGAATTTTTAGTTATACCGCTTTGAAGTTGAAAAGTGTTACAAGTAACCCCGTTTGACGGTACTTAACCGATTTCTTTCAAACTTTGTATACAGATTCTATGTAAATGATACCCAACCCCTACGTTAAGATTTCGAGATAAATTTACAATCAACGCAAAAACTGTCCAAACTATGCAAAATTTGGCATCTGGGCTAACTTTTACACTTTTCACAATATGAAGGGAGGCCTTGAGGGAGACTTTGAGAAACACAAAAAAATCGCACTGCTCTACACTAACTTCGAAAGCTTTACTTTCAAAAAGTTAAAAAATACTCCTAACTGAAAAATATTATTTGTTAATTTGGTAGAAAATATTCCCAGTTGGACGAACAATAGATGCACGCGAAAAAAAATTCCTTCAAATTCGTTTGGTTTGATGATGATAATTACATTCTTTGGATTGTTTTTTAGTCTTAGTATTAGTAGTTCTTCAAGTTCTCCAAATTAATCAAAATTCACAGTTGAGAAAATGTCATCGAAAATGATTCATAATTCGATTGCCAAGAGGAATCGGGAGAAATGATGCATTTTGTAATTGGATTTGACATTACAATTTAATTGTTTTTCAATGATTGAATTTTGTGTTTTATGTATTTGAAAAGCTTCGTTTGTAAATTTTTTCTTTGAAGTATAAAATAAATAGTTTTCAAAATATGTCGTAAAATAATGGTGCCAAATTATGTTGGACACAGCCTTTAGATTTTATTTCTTAGTAACAGTATGTTTTATGTCAAGTCTATGGAAATTAGAGCAAGTAAATGTTTATCATGTTTCTGTATTATAGGGTAATAAGTAAAACTCGAACGATCTGACAGAGGGATTTTCCTAATAATGACATTGCTAAGCATTCGTTCAGAAAATAAATCTAGTTGCGTTCTTCTCAAATGGTAAAAGTCATAGTTTTAATTCACTTTGTAATGCAGACTGCAGACTTTATCAATTATTTTTTGAAGCGCGGTTGCGGTAATACCGCGCGGTAAAAGCCATTTCCCGCACCGCATCCGCGGGAAAAAGTGTCTCACCGCACCGCAGTTCTTGCGGTGCGGGTGCGGTAAATACCGCGCGGTTGCGGTAATTACCGCAACCGCGACGAACCCTATTTTTTGGTGTGCAATGTTGAAGGAGTTTATCGAAAATTTGATGGCTCAACAGCGTTGTGCAGCAGGGTATGGTGGAGTAAACCACATTTTCTGTAGTTTCCAGATTTGCACGTTTCACCGGGGTGCTTCCTTAAACAGTTGCGACATAACCTTTGTTTGCTGACTGTAGCTTATCTTTCCACTGTGCTCATGTGTATGAACTTACCGCATTGGTAGAGTGGATGTGGTAATTTTCCGCAGACGTCGCATGCTAACGATGTATTGGTGGCGATCTGTTTGCGAAGAATTTGTGTATTAAAACATCTTCGAATTCCCCAACTAACGCTAAATGCGGGCTTCGTGGTAGTTCCTGTGATGTGGTGAGCCTAAGTAACATTAGTTTGTCTGGTGAAGATATTCCGCCGTGTTGGATGATATCGGTCATGTTTTCCCTTTCTAGAAATGATGATAGGCAAGATGAAGTGAACTATCGCGGCATCAACCCTCTTCATACAGGATCGAAACTGAGATTCTGGTATGGAATGTCTTATTCAAATCGTCTAACACGTATATATCAACAGACAATCAACCAGCTAGAACAACAACTACGAAAAGATTTCGATTCTATGCAATAAATTATTGTTTGTAATTTTGAACGCCTCAAAAACTGATTTTTTGTTGACACAGGGTTTTTTCATCGCAAAAAAAATGGGAAACCGAATCATACAAGTACACCATACATATTACATTTTTTTAGTTTCGTTGAGCGGTTCTCCTTGTGAACATTCGTTCACCGCAAGCATCTGCAAAACAAACGAGCTTCGGGGTAGGTCCATATCATATCTTGGAAACTAAGCGCCAGAATCATTAATTGTTTTAATATCGCTCTGTCGAAGTGTTGGGCCTTTCAATTGAAATTGGTATGGAGTAAGCTCGATTTTTCCATTGCTGAGAAACACGAATAAGAGTTTACATAATACATACACATGCACACACAGTCACATACATGCAGATATTGTCCCAAATCGTCGATTGGTATACAAAACTCGACCCTGCCTTGGGAAAATTTTGAGAGTTTGAGCAAATTCTATACATTTCTTTTAAAAGAAATGTAAAAAGTATGAAATCGAAATATTTACAAAATGCATTTACGAAACTCTTTTGAAGTTGTTTTTATTTTTATTCGCGGTTTGATAACGAATCGGTTTCGTAAATAGTACTATTAACCCTTTAGAGCAGATATCTTGTTGTTGTTGTTGTTGTTGTTTATTAACGACACTTTACACCAAGGAAGGGTGCATTCGTGTCGGAAGAAAAATATTTTACCTGTAAATTTTACAATGCAGTTATCAGTTACAAATCAAAATAAAATTTTATAACATTTTAAATAGGTTAGTTTCCTTGAGAAATTTTACCATACTCTCCTCATTTTTGCTGTCGTTGCGCAGAGCCGCTCGCAGACTAGTCGACTCGATATTGTGCTTTCGTCTAACTTCGTCGTATTTTCTGCAGTGGAGGATCACATGGCGGACATCTACAATGATCCCACAGCAGTCGCACACTGGTGGTGAGGTTTTCTTTAGCAGAAAGTCGTGTGTTAGCCGGGTATGCCCTATTCGAAGCCGGGTAAGCACTCGCTGTTCGGCCGAATTCTCGCGGTCAGTCCACTTCCCTGTGTCGAACTTAACTTCGCGAAGTTTTACTTCAGTGGACGCAGACCATCGACGGAACCACTGATTTCGGATAGCTGTTTTCATTTGGTTGTTCGCGTCTTCTCCCGGAACGGCTATTCGTAAAGGGGCATTACCCCTGGCTTCTCCAGCGAGGCGGTCTGCCTCTTCGTTGCCATGGATACCAGCATGACTCGGAATCCAGCACAGCTTGATTGGACGGCCTCGTAGCATGTTTTCAATCTGCTGAATCCACGGGTGTTGCGATGTGCCAGCTTCTAATGCCGATAAGCAACTGGCCGAATCAGACATAACCACCAAATCACTGACCGTGTTATGTGTTGCTAACGCTGTTTTGATTGCAAACGCTTCTGCCGAGAAGACACTGCATGGCGAGGGAAGACCAACCGATTGTTGGAAGTATTCTCCATACACTCCCGCACCTACTGCATCGTCATCTTTCGAGCCATCCGTGTAGACGATAGTTGAACGGTTGAAACGACCTGCTAGGAGCTCCTGAAAAGCAGGCCGAACAATTTCCGAGGGGTCACCAGCTTTCACACGTCTCTTTATGTCCCACACGATCTGGGGCTTGGGTTCGTACCATCTTCGTGCAGCTAAACGTGTACGAGTGCAAATATCTGGAAGAGGGATTCCGATCACCTCTGTCAGACGTTCGGATGCTCGATGTACCAGGGGGAGATCGGCATTATCCTTGCTTTTTCCCAACGTATGGATGGCCAAGCGGGCTATATTTTGAAGAACGAGTAGGTCGAATGGTAGGGTTCCAGCTTCTGCCATAATGGCTACGATTGGGCTCGTGACGTATGCACCGGATGCAAACCTTACCATCCTGTTGTATGTAGGAGCGAGCGTTTGGATGACGGCATCTCCTCCTCTGCTTACAAGTCCCATACCGTAGAGGAGTCGCGAGGTAACAATTGCGGACCCGATTTGCAGTAAAGAAGTGCGTTGACCACGGGGCAACTTGGCACCGATCATCTTCAAGATACGCAGCCTGGATTCACATGTCTTCTTCGTCAATTTACAATGTGCTTTAAAGTTGAGCGATCGGTCGAGATTGACACCGAGAGTTCTCAGCAGCGTTTGTGTCGGAACGGCTACACCATCTATCTTTATCGCCTGCATGGGTTCACGGCGTACGTTAGGGCTGCAATAGAAGATGCTGGATTTCGTCGCAGATATCGTAAATCCAACACTTCTCGACCATTTATCGACGGCTTTTACTGCGGCCTGAAGTTTTCGGAGCAGCGACTGGTCTTTCTTCCCCCACACAAGAAGCAGAATATCATCGGCGTACAGCAACACTTGTACGGAGTTCGGAACCACGCGGAAGATGGGTTGGATAGCCACGAGAAATAGTGTCACAGAGAGCACTGAGCCCTGCGGCACACCATTTTCCAGCGGATGTGCTGGCGACAAATGCCCCTCTACGTTGACCTGGAACGTTCTCTCTGCCAGAAAACTGTTGACAATGTTTATCATCCTTCCACGTATTTGCCATTTCTGCAGTGTTCGTAGGATGCCATATCTCCAGGTGGTGTCGTACGCCTTGGCCAAGTCTAGCGACGCTATCAGACAGTGCTCGTCACGGTCGGGTAATGACCTCTCCAACTCCGCAAAGTATGTGTCAGTACTCCGACCAGATCTGAAGGCATGTTGTCGTTTGTCGAGACGCCCGTTCGACTCTAGTTCGGTGGTTAACCGTCGGTTGACAATTCGTTCGAACACCTTCGCCATACAACTAGTTAACGTGATTGGACGGAATGCAGCTGGACCCGCGTCATCCGAGCTTGGCTTTGGAATTGGTATGATGATTCCGGTTCGCCAACAGGGTGGGAATACGCCACTGCGCCATGTTCTGTTGAAAAGTTCCAACATGGCAGTTTTCACAGACAATGGCAGTCGCTGAAGCATTGGATAGCCGATGCAGTCCGGTCCTGAAGAGCCACTTCTTCCTCTGTCGAGTGCCCACAGCAATTCATTCAGGGTGAAGTCCGAATTGTAAATATCATCACTATCTGGCGAGAAGTTTATGCGGTTTCGTTCGGCCTTTTCTTTCTCCCTCTGGAACAACGACGAATAGCTGGAGGTTGCGGATCTTTCGCTGTAGTGTTGCGCCAGTTCTTCAGCTATTTCTTCTGGCTTATCCGTGTAACCATTGGACCGCTTGATGACAGTTGGGCGGTGTTGGCGTTTCCCTCTCAACGTGTTCACTGTCTGCCACATCTCCGACGTAGTTGAACTTGGAGATATCTTCGCGACGAAGTCTTCCCATGATTTTTTCTTGGCGTCATGGATAGACTTTCTTGCTGCTGCCCGTGATTCCTGGAAGCTTTTCAGTGCATCCGCTTTTCGTGGGTCCTCTGCTGGTATACGCTTCAGTGCTCTAAGTGCTTTTCTCCGATTTTTGATAGCTGCTTTCACCTCCGGACACCACCACGGAACCGCTTTGGGACCGACTCTGCCGGTAGTGCGAGGTATCGCGGTGTTTGCTGCTCTAATCAACCGGTCAACGAAACAGTCGATTGATATTTCGACTCCCGGTCGAATAGCGTTGGCGGTCAATCGCTCGTAGGTTGTCCAATCTGCTTGGTCGTAAATCCATTTCTGTCTTTTCGTTGGGATAGTCGACAGTCCGGGAATGGAAACGAGAATGGGAAAGTGATCACTGCTGTGGGTGTCCGGAAGTGTTCGCCAAACAAATTTCGCAGCCACCGATTCGGAGCAGATCGAGAGGTCAATAGCCGAAGTGATACCGGTAGCTGGGTCAATCCGAGTGTGCGAGCCGTCGTTGAGGATGAGTAATCTTTCCGATAGCGATTTTTCGGCGATGAAGTGGCCTAGTGCGGTAGATTTCGTAGAACCCCAGCAAATATGATGCGCGTTAAAGTCGCCTAGTACCAGCACTGGACGTGGAAGCTTTTCGAGGAAGTCACCCAGCTGTTCTTGACACTGTTGAGTATTGGGAGGGACGTAGATCGACACCACCGTCATTTGCTGTGGCAGTTGGATCCGAACTGCGATAGCTTGTATACTGTCGTCGATATCAATTCGTTCGAATGGAACACCATCCCGAATGGCAAGACCTACTCCTTGTTGCCAGTATCGACAACTCCCAGTTTTCAGCAAAAGAGTGTAGTTGTTGCCGATGAAATCTGCTGCAACTACTCGGTTGTCAACTTTTGTTTCCTGAAGCGCTATCAGGCTCGGTCCGTACTCGCAGATCAGCTGTTTAAGCTCGCTGATGTTGGTTCGCAGGCCCCGAATGTTCCATTGAAGGGCGAAGCATCTGCTGTCTCGATTGGCGAAAGTCGCTGACGAAGACGATGTTGATAGCGAAGGTGATTGCCTGCGGGTTCTCGCCGGTGTGTTTCGTTGGTACCGGGACGTGGTTGCGCTGATTTCAACCGGGATATCGGTGCTCTGATGCTTCTGCTGTTGTTGCGGTGTATCTTCGCCGGCGGAAAGCCAGGAGGAGAATTGCGAGGACTGTATATCTGGGAAGTAGGGACAGTCCTCTTCCCCCCGGTCGATCCCTTCATGATGAAGTGGGGAAGCTACTTTCTTCTCTTCTTCCCCAAACCGGTTACTGCTGGTCGCATCTGTAACGGTAGAAGCCGAAACAGAATTCGTTCGGAGATAAATTGAAGATGGACTGACCTGTGGGACGTCTAGCCCCACAGTGCCAGCCGCTGTCGAAACTACTACACGATTACTTCCAGAATTGCCGACAGCGACCGGCACTGGGGAAAGACTTTGTGTAGTTTTCGTTATTACAGCTGTTCTATCTCGAAGTGATGATCTCGATGGGCCTTCTCCGGGCGATAGCAAGTGGTGATGTCGAAGGAGCATATCGTCGATGTTGTCTTTCAAACCTGAAAGAACATCAAAACAAGCAGTACCTGCGAGGGGATTGACAACTTCGGAACTGACCTGGGGAAGGTCCAGCCCCACAGTGCCAACCGCTGTCGTACAAACTGCACTATTATGCTCACGAACACCGACTGCGGTCGGCACTGGGGATAGACTTTGTGTAGTTATGCTCGTTCTCTCGTAGATGACGATCGGGTTGCTCTGGTTTGTAGTTTTGTTAGTTGAAGTGGTAAAATCGGTGTTCCTATCGGCCACAGAGGTGAATTCACTATCAACGGGTTGGGGTATGACGGCCCGGATAGTTTCTTCATCCTGCTGTGCTTGCGTTGGAAGGAGTACTACACTTTCCTCTCTTCCAAACCGATCCATCTCGTAGTCAATATTCGTGCGTGGGGTGTCGTTGGTATCCAGACGTTGATGAAAATGAGAATTATCGAAGAGGCTGGCTAGGAGGCGTCTCGGTAATCTCAATATCATCGTCTGAATAACCCATGGTTTCGTTGGTGGTAGTGGTAGCGGTTCTTTTTGGTGGTGGGCTCAAGTTATCCGGTGAGGTTGTCGTGGGTTTGCTGAGCGGGGTATGTTGTTTCTGCGGTCTACCTCGTTTCGAATCAGTATTAGTCGCTGGTGAGTTGTTTCTGGATCTCGTTACAGGCCCGGTTGGCTGGTTCGTTTGCTTCTGTTCGTTGCTGTGCTGGGGTTTTTCGTGATTCGCGGATTGTTGTTTGATGTACGCCATCATTTGCTCTATTTTTTCGTCTTTGCGTTTGTTCTCTGCCAGAAGTTTGACGATCTGCTCATCCTTCTTCTTCATTGTCAGCTCCAACTCTTTCAGTTTATTTAGGATCTCGTTTGATTGCGCTGCAGCTTGGGCGTAACTTCCTTGTTTCTGCTGTTCAGCTCGTTTGCGCGCTTCCGGGAATGTCAAATTGTCGCGGATTTTTATTTTGATGACCTCTACTTCTTTTTTATAATTTGGACATTGGCGGCTTGTTGGTTGGTGATCTCCTTTACAATTTAGGCAAAACTGGGGTGCTCGACATTTTTCTTCGCTTTGATGTTCTCCAGAGCAGTTGGGACAACGTTGCGGGCCAGGACAGAGAACACGCGTATGGCCGTATTTAAAGCAACCATAACAGAGCATCGGGTTTGGGAAGTACGGGCGAGTTGGGACGCGAAGCAAACCGATTTTCATGTATTCCGGGTATGTGGTCTTGCAGAAAGTCAAGATGAGTGCTGGCGTATTCACTCTGTTTTCGGCTTCTTTACGTGTAATTCGCTGCACACGAATCACTCCCTGGCTTAGAATTTCTTGTAAGACTTCCTTTTCTTCCAAGTGAATCAGATCGTAGCAGGAAATTACGCATCTGCTTACGTTCAGATTCGGATGGGATTCAACCACAACATCAGTACCGTCTATGAGCTTGGTCATTTTCATTAGTTTGCCAACTTGGGCTGGGTTCCGAACTCGAAGGGTATACCGTGTCCCTTGAGCTTCGGTATTCGCACCTTCAATTGGACCTCCAGCGGTAACCTCAACCGATTTTCCAATGATAAATGGGTTTCTTGGCAATGGTACACCGTCTTTACCTGTCAGCTGCAGGAACGTCAATTCGCCGAATTTGTTGTCGGATCCATGTATACCGGCAATCTTCTTTGACTTGACCCTCCCGGATCACCGCTACTAGCGGCCGCCATCTTGGATTACGCCACCAGACGTTGGAAACTACTATGTGGCACGGTCACCCGATACCAACCCCAAATGGACAAAAAAGGTGAAGAAAAGGAAAGATCTTACCTTATTTGCCCCTTCAACGTCGACTTTTTAGAAGTGTTCCCACAATTTTGGGACACACTGTAGATGCGCAGTGATGAATCTGCTCGCTTACTTGCTTCTACACAGCCTCTAAATAGCAAAACGAGCAAGAAAAACACACTTTTCCAATTTTGATTTTTTAGCCGTTCACACACTTTTGGCCCGCACTGTACCGTACAAATATTGGTACACACTGTACTGGTATCTCAAATACCACCAAATCCAACGTAAAAAAAAAACAATAATTTTCAAAAAACTTTTCACGTTTTTTGCGACTCGAAAAATATCGCCCGTTCAGCACACCGTCACACTCCACCAGCGAGTGAATGCAAAATCGGCCCGGTAACCACGCGGCTAGGCACAGCGATGGCTGTTTGTTTACCTATTGCACCGCGTGGGCAAAACTAAAATTCACTTTTTTCAGCCGTTTCTGAACCGATTTTCACCAAACTTTCACTGTTCACCACTAGAGAAGCACTTCTTTCGTGTTTTCGTCGAAAAATAAGCCGCGAATATCGCGAAAAACTCCGAAAAAACACCGTGAGAAATTTGCGAATGCGCGTTGTATGTACCGTACGGAACGGTGTTTCCAACTCAGATGAATAATAATAATAATAATAATAATAATAATAATAATAATAATAATAATAATAATAATAATAATAATAATTGTTGTTGTTGTTGTTGTTTATTAACGACACTTTACACCAAACGGTGCATTCGTGTCGGAAGAAAATTGGATTCTATACTCGTATTAACATCTCATAATAATTTACAATTCATTTTTATATTCGTTTGTACAAATTAGTTTCCTTGAGGAAGCTTAGCAGTTTGTCTTCGGTGTCCCCGTCGTTGCCTAGAGCCACTCGCAGGCTGGTCGAATCGATGTTGTGCATCTTTCTAGCATCGTCGTGTTTTCGGCACTGAAGAATTATATGACGAACATCTACGGTTACCCCGCAGCAGTCGCAAACTGGTGGGGTTTCTCTCTTTAGAAGGAAGTCGTGCGTCAATCGGGTATGCCCTATTCGCAACCGGGTAAGCACTCGTTGATCAGCCGAACTCTCGCGGTCAGTCCACTTTACCGTATCGAATTTTATTTCGCGAAGCTTCACTTCAGTGGATGCAGACCATCGACGGTACCAATGATTTCGGATAGCTGATTTTACCTGATTGTTGGCATCTGCTCCCGGAATGGCTATTTGCAAAGGGGCATTACCCCTGGCTTCTCCTGCGAGGCGGTCTGCCTCTTCATTCCCGCGAATTCCAGCGTGTCCTGGAATCCAGCAGAGATTGATTGGACGATGTCGTATCATGGTTTCAATCTCCTGGATCCACGGATGCTGGGACGTGCCAGCTTCAATTGCCGATAAACAACTGGCTGAGTCTGTCATTATTAGCAGATCGTTGGAAGTGTAGTACGAAGTTACCGCTGTTTTAATTGCAAACGCCTCGGCCGAGAACACGCTGCACTGTGGCGGAAGACCAATCGACTGCTGGAGATGTTCTCCAAACATTCCCGCGCCTACTGCGTCGTCGTCTTTCGATCCGTCGGTATACACAACCGTTGAGTTGCTGAAGCGAGCATTCAGGAGTTCCTGAACGACAGGACGGACCACCTCAGAGGGATCTCCGGCATTCACACTTCTTTTGATATCCCACACGACGTGGGGCTTGGGCTCGTACCACTTTCGGGTGGCTAGTCGCGTTCGAGTACAAATATTTGGTAAGGGCATTCCGATCACCTCTGACAGTTCTTCGGAAGCTCGACGTACTAGTGGGAGATCCGCTTTATCTCTGCTTTTTTCCAGCATACGGATGGACAATCGGGTTATGCTTTGGAGAACGAGGAGATCAAATGGTAAGGTGCCTGCTTCGGCCATGATGGCTAAAATCGGACTTGTAACGAATGCACCAGATGCAAATCTTACCATCCTGTTGTAGGTGGGCGCGAGAGTTTTTGTGACGGCATCTCCGCCCCGACTAACGAGTCCCATCCCATACAATAGTCGCGAAGTGACAATGGCGGAGCCGATTTGTAGCAAGGAAGTTCGTTGACCACGTGGTAGCTTTGCTCCGATCATTTTCAGGATACGTAGCCTGGATTCACATGCCTTCTTCGTTAGCTTGCAATGCGCTTTGAAGTTCAGCGATCTGTCGAGAGTGATACCGAGGGTTTTCAGTTGATTTTGTGACGGTATAGCTACTGTATCTATCCTGATGGATTGCGTGGGCTCACGGCGGGCATTCGGGCTACAGTAAAAGATGCTGGATTTTGTTGCTGATATCGTGAATCCAACACTTTTCGCCCATCTATGAACGGCTTTTACTGCTGACTGTAGCTTTCGATAGAGTGGTTGTTCTTTTTTGCCCCGCACTACAAGAAGGATGTCGTCGGCGTACAATAGCACTGTCACGGTATTCGGAACCACCCGGAAGATAGGTTGGATTGCTACGAGGAATAGAGTAACTGAGAGCACAGAACCCTGTGGTACACCATTTTCCAGCGGTAGCTTGCGCGATAAATGCCCATCGATGTTAACCTGGAACGTTCGCTCTGAAAGAAAGCTTGTGAGCATGTTTATCATGTTTCCGCGTATCTGCCACTTTCGTAATGTTCGCAGGATGCCGTATCTCCAAGTGGTGTCGTACGCCTTAGCCAAGTCAAGCGATGCTATCAGACAGTGCTCGTCACGGTCGGGTAATGACCTCTCCAACTCCGCAAAATATGTGTCAGTACCCCGGCCGGATCTGAAGGCATGTTGTCGAGTGTCTAGCCGCCCGTTCGATTCAAGCTCGGTAGTTAACCGTCGATTCACCATCCGCTCGAATACCTTCGCCATACAGCTCGTTAACGTGATTGGTCGGAAAGCAGATGGACCCGTGTCGCTCGAATTCGGCTTTGGGATTGGCACAATAATTCCAGTTCGCCAACAGGATGGAAATACACCACTGCGCCAAACCCTGTTGAAGAGCTCCAATAAAGCAGTTTTCACCGACAATGGTAGTCGTTGTAGCATGGGATAACCGACTGAATCCGGACCTGTAGAATTACTTCGTCCTCTGTCGAGCGCCCAAACAAGCTCATTCAAAGTGAAGTCGGAGTTATAGATGCCGTCGGTATCTGGTGAAAAGTTGAAACGGTTTCGTTCGGCCTTTTCCTTCTCAATTTGAAACGAAGGAGGGTAGCTGGATGTTGCCGATATTGCGCTGTAATGCTCTGCTAGTTCTTCAGCCACTTCTTCTGCACTATCCGTGTAGCCATATGAACGTTTAATGACGGCTGGGCGATGCTGACGTTTTCCTCTTAACGCGTTCACTGTCTGCCACATTTCCGATGCAGTGGAGTTTGGGGTTATTTTCGCGACGAATTCCTCCCACGATCGTTGTTTGGCATCACGGATTGATTTTCTTGTTGCTGCCCGCGCTTCCTGAAAGCTTTTTAGTGCCTCAGGTTTTCGTGGGTCCTCCATTTCGATACGCTTCAGTGCTCTGAGTGCTTTTCTTCGACTTTTTATGGCTGCTTTTACCTCCGGACACCACCAAGGAACTGCCTTAGGTCCGACCTTTCCGCTGGTTCTGGGTATTGCAGTGTTTGCTGCAGTGATCAAATGATCGACAAAACGGTCGATTGACATTTCGACGCCCGGTTGTATAGCGTTGGCGGTCAATCGTTCGTAAGCCGTCCAGTCCGCTTGGTCATAAATCCATTGTCGCCTTTTTGTTGGAACATGTGAGAACCCGGGGATGGAAACGGTTATGGGCAGGTGGTCACTGTTATAGGTGTCTGGAAGTGTTCGCCAGGTGAACTTCGAGGCCACAGTAACGGAGCAAATTGACAGGTCGATAGCTGAAGTAGCACCGGTGGCTGGGTCGACTCGTGTATGCGACCCATTGTTAAGTATAACTAGGTGTTCTTCCAACGTTTTTTCTGCGATGAAATGACCTAGTGCGGTCGATTTGTTGGATCCCCAGCATATGTGATGAGCGTTGAAGTCACCTAGCACTAACATAGGACGTGGAAGCTGTTCGAGAAGGTTACACAGTTTTTCTTGGCACTGTTGAGTACTGGGAGGAATGTATATTGATACCACCGTCATTTGCTGTGGTAGTTGAACCCGAACTGCGATCGCTTGGATATCTTTATCGACGTCAATCCGCTCAAAAGGCACTCCATCCCGAATGGCCAGGCCCACTCCGTGTTGCCAGTGTCGACAGCTACCAGTCTGAAGCAACAGAGTATAGTTCTTGCCGATGAAGTCGGCTGGAATCACTCGATTGTCCACTTTGGTTTCCTGTAGTGCTATTAGGCTCGGTTCGTGTTCAGTAATAAGCTGTTTAAGTTCGCTGACATTGGTTCGCAGTCCCCGAATGTTCCACTGAAGTGCGAAACATCTACTATCTCGTCTGGCGGAAGTCGTTGACGAAGACGATGACGAATGTGACCTGCGATGTCCAGCTGGCACGTTGCGTGTGCTGATATCGACGGAACGATCGGTACTCTGGTACTGGTTGTGATGTTGCGATGCATCTTCGCCGGCGGAAAGCCAGGAGGAGAATTGCGAGGACTGTATATCAGGGAGGTAGGGACAGTTCTCTTCCCCCCGGTCGATCCCTTCATTATGAAGTGGGGAAGCTACTTTCTTCTCTTCTTCCCCAAACCGGTTACTCGTTGGACTCGAACTGGTTACATCTGCAACAGAGGAAGCCGCAGCAGTATGTGCGCGTAGATGAAGCGATATTGGACTGACCTGTGGGACGTCTAGTCCCACAGTGCCAGCCGCTGTCGAAACAACTACACGATTACTTCCAGAACTACCGACAGCGACCGGCACTGGGGAAAGACTTTGTGTAGTTTTAGTGGATTGCTTCTGCGACGATCGGGTTGCTGATTCGTTGTGGTATAGTCTTGTCGATGTGCCTTCTCCGGGTGAAAACAACGGTTGGTGCCAAGGTTCAGCAAGAACAGTGTTGCCAACCGGATCTGTAAATACGTTTAGCGCAGCAGTATCTGTGAAAGGGTTAGCAGACTTGGGACTGACCTGAGATAGGTCCAGCCCCACAGTGCCAACCGCTGTCGTACAAACTACACTATCATGTTCAAAAACACCGACTGCGATCGGCACTGGGGAAGGACTTCGTGTAGTTTTCGTTGCTTGCTGCTTCGACGCTAGAGTTGCTGAGCCAACGTGGAACATTCCTGTAGACATGCCTTCTCCAGGTGAAAGCAATGGTTGGTTCCAGAGATGTATGGGTACGGTGATGTTAGTCGACTCTGTAAAGGAATTTAGCGCAGCAGTATTCGTAATAGGTTTGGCAAAGTCAGAACTGACCTGTGGAGGGTCAAGCCCCGCAGTGCCAACCGCTGTCGTACAAACTACACTATCATGTTTAAAAACACCGACTGCAGTCGGCACTGGGGAAAGGCTTCGTGTAGTTTTGCTGATCTCCTTCTGTTCGTCGCTCGGGATTCTTTTGTTTACTGGTTCGCAAGTTGTAGTGGTGAAATCGGTGTTCCTATCGGCCACAGAGGTGAATTCACTATCAACGGGTTGGGGTATGACGGCCCGGATAGTTCCTTCATCCTGCTGTGCTTGCGTTGGAAGGAGTACTACACTTTCCTCTCTTCCAAACCGATCTATCTCGTGGTCAGTATTCGTGCGTGGGTTGTCGTTGGTATCCAAACGTTGATGAAAATGAGAATTATCGAAGAGGCTGGCTAGGAGGCGTCTCGGTAATCTCAATTTCATCGTCTGAATATTCCATCGTTTCGTTGGTGGTAGTGGTAGCGGTTCTTTTTGGTGGCGGGCTCAAGTTATCCGGTGAGGTTGTCGTTGGTTTGCTGGACTGGGTGTGTTGCTTCTGCGATCTTCCTCGTTTCGAATCCGTATTTATCGCTGGTGAGTTGTTCCTGGATCTCGTTACGGGCCCGATTGCCTGGTTCATTTGCTTCTGTTCTTTGCTGTGCTGTGGTTTTTCTTGGCTGGCGGACTGTTGTTTCATCTGATGGATGTACGCCAACATTTGTTCGATTTTTTCGTCTTTTCGTTTGGTCTCCGCCAGAAGTTTTGCGATCGTTTCGTCCTTCTTCTTCATTGCCAGTTCCAACTCTTTCAGCTTGCTAAGGATCTCATTCGGTTGTGCTGTGGCCTGAGCATAGCTGCCTTTACTTAGATGTTCCGCTCGTTTGCGTGCTTCCGGGAATGTTAGATTGTCGCGGATTTTTATTTTTATGACCTCCATTTCTTTTTTATACACAGGACATTCGCGGCTTGTTGGTTGGTGATCGCCTTCACAATTCCGACAGTACGCAGTTTCTTTACATTTTTCTTCGCCGTGTTGTTCTTTCGAGCAATTAAAGCATCGCTGAGGACCAGGACATCGAACGCGAGTATGGCCGTAGTTGAAGCATCCGTAACAAAGCATCGGGTTCGGGAAGTATGGGCGAGTAGGAACGTGAAGCAAACCGATCTTTATGTATTCCGGGTATGTGGTTTTACAGAAGGTCAAGATTAGCGCTGGCGTATTCACTCTCTTCTCAGCTTCCTTTCTTGTAATTCGCTGTACACGAATCACTCCCTGGCTTATAATTTCTTGTAAAACATCCTTCTCTTCCATCTGAATCAGATCGTAGCAGGAAATTACGCATCTGCTTACGTTCAGATTCGGATGAGCTTCGACCACTACTTCAGTACCGTCAATGAGCTGGGTCATTTTCTGCAACTTAGCAACTTGGGCAGGATTCCGAACTCGAAGGGTATACCGTGTCCCTTGAGCTTCGGTATTCGCACCTTCGATTGGACCTCCAGCGACAACCTCTACCGATTTACCGATGATGAACGGGTTTCTAGGCAATGGTACACCGTCTTTGCCGGTTAACTGCAGGAACGTCAATTCGCCGAATTTGTTCGTAGGGTCCATGTACTCTGGTAGTCTTCTTTTGCTTGACCCTCCCGGGTCACCGCTACTAGCGGCCGCCATCTTGGATCACACCACCAGACGTTGGTAAATGCGCTGTGGCACGGTCACCCGATACCAACCCCAAATGGACAAAAAAGGTAACGAAAAGGAAAGATCTTACCTTATTTGCCCCTTCAACGTCGTTTTTTCCGAAGTGTTCCCACAATTTTGGGACACACTGTAGATGTGCAGTGATGAATCTGCTCGCTTACTTGCTTCTACACAGCCTCTAAATAGCAAAACAAGCAAGAAAAAAGCACTTTTCCAATATTGATGTTTTGCCGTTCACACACTTTTGGCCCGCACTGTACCGTACAAATAGCGGTACACACTGTACTGGTATCTCAAATACCACCAAATCCAACGTTAAAAAAAAATTCAATAATTTTTCAAAAACTTTTTACGTTTTATGCGACTCGAAAAATATCGCCCGTTCAGCACACCGTCACACTCCACCAGTGAGTGAATGCAAGATCGGCCCGGCAACCACGCGGGTAGGCACAGCGATGGCTGTTTGTTTACCTATCGCACCGCGTGGGCAAAACTAAAATTCACTTTTTTCAGCCGTTTCTGAACCGATTTTCACCAAACTTTCACTGTTCACCACTAGAGAAGCACTTCGTTCACGTTTTTGTCGAAAAATAAACCGTGAATATCGCGAAAAACACCGAAAAAACACTGTGTTTACTTCCCGAATGCGCGCTGTTTATACCGTACGGAACGGTGTTTCCAACTCGAATGAATGAATATTAATAATAATAATAATAATAATAATAATAATAATAATAATAATAATAATAATAATAATAATAATAATAATAATAATAATAATAATAATAATAATAATAATAATAATAATAATAATAATAATAATAATAATAATAATAATAATAATAATAATAATAATAATAATAATAATAATAATAATAATAATAATAATAATAATAATAATAATAATAATAATAATAATAATAATAATAATAATAATAATAATAATAATAATAATAATAATAATAATAATAATAATAATAATAATAATAATAATAATAATAATTGTTGTTGTTGTTGTTGTTGTTTATTAATGACACTTTACACCAGAAGGGTGCATTCGTGTCGGAAAGTTAGTTTCAATTTCGCTTTCACAAACATTAATTTACAATACAGATTTTTCAATTTTTTTTATACAGATTTGTTTCCTTGAGGAAGTTTAGCAAATTCTCTTCGTTGTCTCTGTTGTTGCATAAAGTCATTCGTAGACTCGTCGATTCAATATCGTTCTTCTTCCTGGCTTCGTCGTACCTCTTACAGTGGAGGATCACATGACGGATGTCAGTAGTTACCCCGCAGCTGTCGCAAACCGGTGGGGCTTCATTTTTCAGCAGGAATTCGTGCGTCAATCGGGTATGTCCTATTCGCAAGCGCGTTAGCACTCGTTGGTCGGCCGAATTCTCGCGGTCAGTCCACTTTGTTGTGTTGAATTTTACTTCGCGCAGTTTCACCTCGGTGGACGCTGACCACCGCTGGTACCATCGATTTCGGATAGTTGTTTTGATTTGAATAACGGCATCTGCTCCGGGAACGGATATTTCCAATGGGGGAACGCCCCTGGCTTCTCCTGCAAGTCGGTCTGCCTCTTCGTTACCGCGGATGCCAGTATGACCTGGAATCCAGCACAGATTGATTGGACGGTTCCGAAGCATGTTTTCAATCTGTTGGATCCACGGGTGCTGGGATGTGCCGGCTTCGATTGCTGATAAACAGCTAGCCGAATCTGACATGATCAGCAAATCGCTAGACGTGTGGTATGCTGTTAGCGCTGTTTTTATTGCAAATGCCTCGGCTGAGAAGACGCTGCATTGCTGTGGAAGACCTAGCGACTGTTGATAGTGTTCTCCGAAAACTCCCGCGCCGACAGCGATATCGTCTTTCGACCCATCTGTGTAAACGACTGTTGAGCGGCTGAAACGTTCTGTCAGTAGCTCCTGAACGACTGGACGGACAGTATCCGAAGGATCTCCGGCTTTTACGCGTTTCTTGATGTCCCACACGATCTGGGGTTTGGCTTCGTACCACTTCCGAGTAGTTAACCGCGTGCGGGAGCAGATATTTGGAAGAGGCGTTCCGACCATCTCCATCAAACAACTGGAAGCTCGATGTACCAAGGGAAGAGCAGCATTATCCCTACTATTCTCTAACATACGGATAGCCAATCGTGCGATGGTTTGGAGGACAAGCAGATCGAACGGCAAAGTACCTGCTTCAGCCATAATGGCTAGAATTGGACTCGTGACGTATGCACCAGATGAAAACCTTACCATCCTGTTGTATGTAGGTGCGAGCGTTTGGACGACGGCATCTCCTCCTCTGCTTACGAGCCCCATGCCGTATAGTAACCGAGAGGTGACAATTGCTGACCCGATTTGAAGTAAAGAAGCGCGTTGACCACGGGGTAGCTTGGCGCCGATCATCTTCAAGATACGCAGCCTGGATTCGCACGTCTTCTTCGTCATTTTGCAATGCGCTTTAAAGTTGAGCGATCGGTCGAGAGTAACACCGAGGGTTCTCAGCAGCGTTTGTGTCGGAACGGCTACACCATCTACCTTTATCGCCTGCATGGGTTCACGGCGTACGTTAGGGCTGCAATAGAAGATGCTGGATTTCGTTGCAGATATCGTAAATCCAACACTTCTCGACCATTTATCGACGGCTTTCACTGCGGCCTGAAGTTTTCGGTGGAGCGACTGGTCTTTCTTCCCCCATACAAGGAGCAGGATATCGTCGGCGTACAGCAACACTTGTACGGAATTCGGAACGACACGGAAGATGGGTTGGATAGCCACGAGAAATAGTGTAACAGAGAGCACTGAGCCCTGTGGTACACCGTTTTCCAGCGGATGCGCTGGCGACAAATGCCCCTCTACGTTGACCTGGAACGTTCTCTCTGCCAGAAAGCTGTTGACAATGTTTATCATCCTTCCGCGTATTTGCCATTTCTGCAGTGTTCGTAGGATGCCATATCTCCAGGTGGTGTCGTATGCCTTAGCCAAGTCTAGCGACGCTATCAGACAGTGCTCGTCACGGTCGGGTAATGACCTCTCCAACTCCGCAAAGTATGTGTCAGTACCCCGACCAGATCTGAAGGCATGTTGTCGTTTGTCGAGACGCCCGTTCGACTCTAGTTCGGTGGTTAACCGTCGGTTGACAATTCGCTCGAACACCTTCGCCATACAACTAGTTAACGTGATTGGACGGAATGCAGCTGGACCCGCGTCATCCGAGCTTGGCTTTGGAATTGGTACGATGATTCCGGTTCGCCAACAGGGTGGAAATACGCCACTGCGCCATATTCTGTTGAAAAGTTCCAACATGGCAGTTTTCACAGACAATGGCAGTCGCTGAAGCATTGGATAGCCGATGCAGTCCGGTCCTGAAGAGCCACTTCTTCCTCTGTCGAGTGCCCACAGCAATTCATTCAGGGTGAAGTCCGAATTGTAGATATCATCGCTATCTGGCGAGAAGTTTATGCGGTTTCGTTCGGCCTTTTCTTTCTCCCTCTGGAACAACGACGAATAGCTGGAGGTTGCGGATCTTTCGCTGTAGTGTTGCGCCAGTTCTTCAGCTATTTCTTCTGGCTTATCCGTGTAACCATTGGACCGCTTGATGACAGTTGGGCGGTGTTGGCGTTTCCCTCTCAACGTGTTCACTGTCTGCCACATCTCCGACGTAGTTGAACTTGGAGATATCTTCGCGACGAAGTCTTCCCATGATTTTTTCTTGGCGTCATGGATAGACTTTCTTGCTGCTGCCCGTGATTCCTGGAAGCTTTTCAGTGCATCCGCTTTTCGTGGGTCCTCTGCTGGTATACGCTTCAGTGCTCTAAGTGCTTTTCTCCGATTTTTGATAGCTGCTTTCACCTCCGGACACCACCACGGAACCGCTTTGGGACCGACTCTGCCGGTAGTGCGAGGTATCGCGGTGTTTGCTGCTCTAATCAACCGGTCAACGAAACAGTCGATTGATATTTCGACGCCCGGTCGAATAGCGTTGGCGGTCAATCGCTCGTAGGTTGTCCAATCTGCTTGGTCGTAAATCCATTTCTGTCTTTTCGTTGGGATAGTCGACAGTCCGGGAATGGAAACGAGAATGGGAAAGTGATCACTGCTGTGGGTGTCCGGAAGTGTTCGCCAAACAAATTTCGAAGCCACCGATTCGGAGCAGATCGAGAGGTCAATAGCCGAAGTGATACCGGTAGCTGGGTCAATCCGAGTGTGCGAGCCGTCGTTGAGGATGAGTAATCGTTCCGATAGCGTTTTTTCGGCGATGAAGTGGCCTAGTGCGGTAGATTTCGTAGAACCCCAGCAAATATGGTGCGCGTTAAAGTCGCCTAGTACCAGCACTGGACGTGGAAGCTTTTCGAGGAAGTCACCCAGCTGTTCTTGGCACTGTTGAGTATTGGGAGGGACGTAGATCGACACCACCGTCATTTGCTGTGGCAGTTGGATCCGAACTGCGATAGCTTGTATACTGTCGTCGATATCAATTCGTTCGAATGGAACACCATCCCGAATGGCAAGACCTACTCCTTGTTGCCAGTATCGACAACTCCCAGTTTTCAGCAAAAGAGTGTAGTTGTTGTCGATGAAATCTGCTGCGACTACTCGGTTGTCAACTTTTGTTTCCTGAAGCGCTATCAGGCTCGGTCCGTATTCGCAGATCAGCTGTTTAAGCTCGCTGATGTTGGTTCGCAGGCCCCGAATGTTCCATTGAAGGGCGAAGCATCTGCTGTCTCGATTGGTGAAAGTTGCTGACGAAGACGATGTTGATAGCGAAGGTGATTGCCTGCGGGTTCTCGCCGGTGTGTTTCGTTGGTACCCGGACGTGGTTGCGCTGATTTCAACCGGGATATCGGTGCTATGATGCTTCTGCTGTTGTTGCGGTGTATCTTCGCCGGCGGAAAGCCAGGAGGAGAATTGTGAGGACTGTATATCTGGGAAGTAGGGACAGTCCTCTTCCCCCCGGTCGATCCCTTCATGATGAAGTGGGGAAGCTACTTTCTTCTCTTCTTCCCCAAACCGGTTACTCGTTCGATGCGTGCTGGTCATATCTGTAACGGGATAAACCGCAACAGAATCCGTTCGTGAGCGAGGTGGAATAGGACTGACCTGTGGGACGTCTAGCCCCACAGTGCCAGCCGCTGTCGAAACTACTACACGATTACTTCCAGAATTGCCGACAGCGACCGGCACTGGGGAAAGACTTTGTGTAGTTTTCGTTGTCTGCTTCGACGCTACTGTTGTGGTGACAGCTGTTCCATCTCGAAACGGATATCTCGATGGACCTTCTCCGGGCGACAGCGAGTGGTGATGTGGAAGGAGCGTGTCGTCGATGTTGTCAGTCAAACCTGGAAGAACATCAGAACAAGCAGTACCTGCAAGGGGATTGACAATTTCGGAACTGACCTGAGGAAGGTCCAGCCCCACAGTGCCAACCGCTGTCGTACAAACTACACTATTATGCTCACGAACACCGACTGCGGTCGGCACTGGGGATAGACTTTGTGTAGTTCTGCTGATCTCCTTCTGTTCGTCGATCGTGGGGTTTTGGTCTGTTGGTTTACAAGTTGTAGTGGTGAAATCGGTGTTCCTATCGGCCACAGAGGTGAATTCACTATCAACGGGTTGGGGTATGACGGCCCGGATAGTTCCTTCATCCTGCTGTGCTTGCGTTGGAAGGAGTACTACACTTTCCTCTCTTCCAAACCGATCTATCTCGTGGTCAGTATTCGTGCGTGGGTTGTCGTTGGTATCCAAACGTTGTTGAAAATGAAAATTATCGAAGAGGCTGGCTAGGAGGCTTCTCGGTAATCTCAATTTCATCGTCTGAATAATCCATGGTTTCGTTGGTGGTAGTGGTAGCGGTTCTTTTTGGTGGTGGGCTCAAGTTATCCGGTGAGGTTGTCGTTGGTTTGCTGGACTGGGTGTGTTGCTTCTGCGATCTTCCTCGTTTCGAATCCGTATTTATCGCTGGTGAGTTGTTCCTGGATCTCGTTACGGGCCCGATTGCCTAGTTCATTTGCTTCTGTTCTTTGCTGTGCTGTGGTTTTTCTTGGCTGGCGGACTGTTGTTTCATCTGATGGATGTACGCCAACATTTGTTCGATTTTTTCGTCTTTTCGTTTGGTCTCCGCCAGAAGTTTTGCGATCGTTTCGTCCTTCTTCTTCATTGCCAGTTCCAACTCTTTCAGCTTGCTAAGGATCTCATTCGGTTGTGCTGTGGCCTGAGCATAGCTGCCTTTACTTAGATGTTCCGCTCGTTTGCGTGCTTCCGGGAATGTTAGATTGTCGCGGATTTTTATTTTTATGACCTCCATTTCTTTTTTATACACAGGACATTCGCGGCTTGTTGGTTGGTGATCGCCTTCACAATTCCGACAGTACGCAGTTTCTTTACATTTTTCTTCGCCGTGTTGTTCTTTCGAGCAATTAAAGCATCGCTGAGGACCAGGACATCGAACGCGAGTATGGCCGTAGTTGAAGCAACCGTAACAAAGCATCGGGTTCGGGAAGTATGGGCGAGTAGGAACGTGAAGCAAACCGATCTTTATGTATTCCGGGTATGTGGTTTTACAGAAGGTCAAGATTAGCGCTGGCGTATTCACTCTCTTCTCAGCTTCCTTTCTTGTAATTCGCTGTACACGAATCACTCCCTGGCTTATAATTTCTTGTAAAACATCCTTCTCTTCCATATGAATCAGATCGTAGCAGGAAATTACGCATCTGCTTACGTTCAGATTCGGATGAGCTTCGACCACTACTTCAGTGCCGTCAATGAGCTGGGTCATTTTCTGCAACTTAGCAACTTGGGCAGGATTCCGAACTCGAAGGGTATACCGTGTCCCTTGAGCTTCGGTATTCGCACCTTCGATTGGACCTCCAGCGACAACCTCTACCGATTTACCGATGATGAACGGGTTTCTAGGCAATGGTACACCGTCTTTGCCGGTTAACTGCAGGAACGTCAATTCGCCGAATTTGTTCGTAGGGTCCATGTACTCTGGTAGTCTTCTTTTGCTTGACCCTCCCGGGTCACCGCTACTAGCGGCCGCCATCTTGGATCACACCACCAGACGTTGGTAAATGCGCTGTGGCACGGTCACCCGATACCAACCCCAAATGGACAAAAAAGGTAACGTATAGGAAAGATCTTACCTTATTTGCCCCTTCAACGTCGTTTTTTTTCCGAAGTGTTCCCACAATTTTGGGACACACTGTAGATGTGCAGTGATGAATCTGCTCGCTTACTTGCTTCTACACAGCCTCTAAATAGCAAAACAAGCAAGAAAAAAGCACTTTTCCAATATTGATGTTTTGCCGTTCACACACTTTTGGCCCGCACTGTACCGTACAAATAGCGGTACACACTGTACTGGTATCTCAAATACCACCAAATCCAACGTTAAAAAAAAATTCAATAATTTTTCAAAAACTTTTTACGTTTTTTGCGACTCGAAAAATATCGCCCGTTCAGCACACCGTCACACTCCACCAGTGAGTGAATGCAAGATCGGCCCGGCAACCACGCGGGTAGGCACAGCGATGGCTGTTTGTTTACCTATCGCACCGCGTGGGCAAAACTAAAATTCACTTTTTTCAGCCGTTTCTGAACCGATTTTCACCAAACTTTCACTGTTCACCACTAGAGAAGCACTTCGTTCACGTTTTTGTCGAAAAATAAACCGCGAATATCGCGAAAAACACCGAAAAAACACTGTGTTTAATTCCCGTATGCGCGCTGTTTATACCGTACGGAACGGTGTTTCCAACTCAGATGAATAATAATAATAATAATAATAATAATAATAATAATAATAATAATAATAATAATAATAATAATAATAATAATAATAATAATAATAATAATAATAATAATAATAATAATAATAATAATAATAATAATAATAATAATAATAATAATAATAATAATAATAATAATAATAATAATAATAATAATAATAATAATAATAATAATAATAATAATAATAATAAAATGAACTTGCGTTCCTGCATTAAGCAGATACTAGTATTTCGACTACCACGTATTATATTTTTCTGCAGTGCTCATTTCAGTCTGTACGTCGTAGTCGAAATGCTAGTATCTGTTTAATGATGAAATGCTAGTGAATTATATTATTATTGTGGTGGAAATAAATGAAAGACATCTGTTATAAGAGGGTTACTTGTTACATTCCATCAAATCGCTAAAAAGTTTTGATTTTTGCCATTCTCAACAGAAAGGTATTCACGGTGTTCCTAAAACCGTTATTAACAAAAAAAATGACCATAAATTTGTCATACGGCATTCGAAAGATACAGTATCCAAGCATCTTCTCAGTGAATTTCAAAATGATCCATCGAGAGATTCAAAAGAAATTCCGATTTAAAGTTTTATGGCACGTTTCATAAGGCTACCAGCAAACACCCACGGGTTTGGTCCTATCTCTATAAACCAAAAAATATTTATCTACTTATTTAGTACATGGCATTCGAAATATATAGTAATTAAGTATATCCCCTGCAAGTTTGAAAATATTTCATTGACGGAATCGAAATCTATAACGGTTTGTATGTGGTATGCGGTCATAGATGGGTTTTCTACCAGACTTCAAGCGTGTATCCATGTTTGTCCATTGGCTATTTAGATCGTTTATACGTGTCGCGGTTTTTAAAGGAAAACCTTACCATTTAATTACATAAATATAATGTACAAATGGTGTTATTTATATGGAGCACTGAAAAAATATGAAAACAGGGTTTTATTTCGTTTATTTGACACGGCTCATAGCGGTAGCTTAACGGAGCCATGGATCTTTTATGCGTTTACAATATGTAAAAATAAAAATAAAACAAATATTATTGATTGTCCGTTGGATCTCGTGCGCGCAACTTTTTATTACGAGCGGAGACCTTCTTTCGCGGCTCGCCTACTGCGTCATGGAGATCATTTAATTCTCTCCTGTCCTCCACATCAAGGTCATCATCGTTAAAAGTGCCTTGGTGCTCGCGACCTGATGTTCTTTCCTGCTTCTTGCACTTACGGGTGATCAATATAAATCCGTTGTCATTGCTATTATCTTCATCGCCGATGTTGCTTACGGTGGTTTCTGGGGTGCTGGATGCTGCTTTGGCAGTTGTCAATATGGACTGAACAGCTGCCACAAATTTGGCAACCGTTTGTGGTTGCCAAATTTGTGGCTCTTTTTTGGGTTGGTTTACCGTGGATTCGTTGGCAATCGGTAGAGATGCATTCTCCTCTGTATCTTCCGCGCAAGGTTGTCCGTGGTGTGCTGTTTGATTACAATAGTTGCACGTGGGAGTTTGCCCCACATCCCGCTCAGAAACACATAACAAAAAGGTATCAAAACTATATCTTGTTTTGTTACTTGTTATAATATTCTGTTATTTTAACTACTAACAAGACCAAATTTATATCGCAATATCTTACGAAAATTGCATTCTGTTATAATCTTGTTATTTCATTCTGATCGGGATGGGTGCATAACGTAGTTTGATTAATGGTAGCTTCGTGGGTTTTGAGTTGTATAGTCAAGTGGGAGGGGATAGGTTTTTCGATCCGCATCCTCACCACAAGAACACCGTTAGGTGTAGCCGGGAAGAATTTTCTCCACGTATCACGTGTAACTGATTCTACTTCGTCGTATTGCGACATGTATTTTGCGATTAGATCAGGAGGGGTACGTGGTGATAGGTCATGTAATTTTACATCTACATAATATTTTTCTACACACCTAGAAAAAATAGTGTAAATTTACGTCTCCTGACCCTGACATATACGAGCATCAAAAATGACTTAGTTTTGCGTTTGATTTTAATTTTACATGACGTTTAATTTCGTAAATCATGTAATTTTACTCCACTTACAGCGTTTGTTCTGAATGGTAGGAAGTGTAATTTTATGTCATTGCGCATGTAAAGTATATGTTTCATGTAAAATTGAATGGAACACGGTAATGTTCCGTCATTTCGTAAATTACGGTTTGTTGAATTATGTCATGTTTTCAATTACGTCAACGATAAAATTCAGATTTTTTTGGTGTGTATATACACTGGAATCTTAATTCTAACTTTATCACTTTGAGCCACGTGCTTTAAGTTGTTCTGCAAAACGAAACGTTCGGCTTGTGCTAACGTGTTGAATGATATGAGTACGACATTACGAAGATGATGATACTGTAGATACATAACCTCCTTGAGCTTAAGCTGCATCTTCACCTTCAGCAGGTATTCCACTTCACGAAAACTCAATCTTATTGAACAGAATTTAAAGTCAACGACTACTGCGTTGGGTCGGAGCAGAGATTTTTCGTCAACTTTACTCATGACGGCAAGAATAAATTAAAAGTTTCCTTTGTTCTCGAGACAATGCACACTAGATCGAGAGGTTGCTAGTTTTTGTTCACTTGGTTCGATTGGAACACCCAAAATCCGACGGGTATGTTTCTATTACTTTTGGGTAAGATTCTATTGTGTTTTCGGTAACAGACCACGCAATTGCGCATTGCGGTATTAAACTCATATTCCCGCAAAGGTAGTAAACGGTGGAATGCCGAATTTCGGTTGTTGTTCATGTATGCGCATCACACAATCAAACACTTTTTCAGTATGTGTCAACCTCGGCTCTGTTCGGATGTAGGATAATTCGGTCGATTGCTATGATAGTATTAGTACCGAGTCAAACCAATCGGAATCCTGGCGGATCTCTGACTAAATTCAGGGTGGAATCTGCCCCAATATTGGCAGAAACCAGCCAGAATTACGGATTTTTTTACTGGATCGGTTGGATAGTGGAATAAAAAGTTTAGGCGGTTTCCGGATCCGGCCTAGCTGCCAGATCCGGACCAGTCCCCAAATCCAGACTTCCCGGATCCAGACTCGTACCCAGATCCGAACCAGCTCCCGGATATGGACCAGTACCCGGATCCGGATCAGTACCCGGATCTAGCCCATCCACTTTTCCCCTTACTGGATCCGGACCCTTGGTTCGGATACGTGGATCCAAACCATAGGTCTTGTTTCCATTACATGACGGGAAGGACTGTTCATGTTTTGTGCAGTCGCTACCTTGCTGTTAACGTCCGTGATAGAAAAGAAATTTCAATTTAACACCAGCCGAAATACCCCACCACTATTCCGAGTCGTTTTTTCTGACTGTGCTTTGAAGCTAGCCGCGTGTGAGCCGATCTTCAAATACGGAATGTGTCGTGTAGAGAAAATCGAATCTCGTCTTTGTCCACACAGTGTTCACTTCACTTGATGCGCAATACAATGACAAGCGAAGTGTTACACACTTCCAGACAATCCGACGCGATAATATTTATTGAATAAGAATTGATGAAACATGAGTGCGACGCAGAGAAGATTTGAATGTGTTGGTATTGCCGTTTGAGAAATTTTTTGTTGTGACCGTTTTAGCATGAAACGTCTTGCTATTAGAGCATTTTTTTCTTATTACCGTAAAGGTATTACGGCGTGTTTTGGGTGAATGTTTACTTCAAAAGGCCATATCTCAGTGGTTTGTTGACCGATTCCAATTATTTTTTCATTATTGAACAGGTAGACGTTTCATCGTTATTTTCATTAAGAAGAATATAAAATAGAGTTATCTACATCAATAAATAGACTATATAATTGATCTCAACTATATGTATTATCATTATTTAGTGAATATTTTTGTATTAACAAAGCGGCCTATCCATTTTTATATACTAGTTGATTGCAATTGCTGTATAAACATCTGAATGTCAAATTCTCATGATAAGTTCAATTCGACAGTAAAACTGACAATAGTTAGAGATATGAGCAGATGAATAACAAATAACATCCCCTTTGACCAGTTTTAACATCTGTCAACTTAACCAGCGAATCACGATTGTACAAAATTTCCAACAAAAACCGTATCATAACATAAATTGATCTGAATCAGCAAATACCTACATATTTTAAAAATTTATGGTTTTATTTTTCCATGATTTGTAGTTTGTGTTCGTTGCATTCGACTATTGTATATAAATTGATAGGTCGTCGTTTTAAATATAAAGATATTCACTAAATAATGATAATACATATAGTTGAGATCAATTATATTGTCTATTTATTGATGTAGATGACTCTATTTAATATCCTTCTTATTGAAAATTAACAATGAAACGTCTACCTGGTCAATAATGAAAAAATAGTTGGAATCGGTCAACAAACCATTGAGATATGGCCTTTTGAAGTTAACATTCCAACTTTTGTCCATTTTTTTAATTTACACATTATATTTAACGTTTGGTAGACAACCCCATTTTCATATTTTTCCAGTGTTCCATATAAATAACACCTTTTGTACATTATATTTATGTAATTAAATGGTAAGGTTTTCCTTTAAAAACCGCGACACGTATAAACGATCTAAATAGCCAATGGACAACCATGGATACACGCTTGAAGTCTGGTAGAAAACCCATCTATGACCGCATACCACATACAAACCGTTATAGATTTCGATTCCGTCAATGAAATATTTTCAAACTTGCAGGGGATATACTTAATTACTATATATTTCGAATGCCATGTACTAAATAAGTAGATAAATATTTTTGGTTTATTTTTTTTTTTATTTCGTTTATTTGATAGGCACAAATGCGTTAGCTTGGCGGTGCCGAATTCTTTTGTTTTTACATTTTGAATATCTTAAAACTAGGAGGTTACAATGTTGAAATATTTTTTTTATAAAAGAGAAAAAATTTACAGCTATCTTAAGACTAGAAAAAAAAAATTCTATATATAAGAGAGGGGGCAAAGGATTTTTTTTATGAAAAATTTTAAAACAAGGAATTCAATAGTAATAGTTTTTTAGGAAATATTTACAGTTATCTTAAAACTAACAATATAGTTTGGTACACAAAAGGGGGAACAAATATTTATGAAAAATTTCACAGATGTTTTAAAACTAGGGATACAATTCTATTTACAAGATGGGGGACAATAGTTTTAACAAAGAGTAGAATTTGCAACTATCTTAAAACTAGGAATACGGAATACAAATTTGATTTTTTATCTGATACTTATGCTTGGTCATTTCCAAAATCGTTGTAGAAGTAGTTGTATCAAGGACAGGGGAGAGAAGGCGTAGATGGTGACCGGTAGAGAAGAGCAAAACTTGCAACTTTCGGGCAAACGGGAGATCAGCGAAACAAATTTGCGCCTCAGTCTAGTAGGTCGGATTGGCGGATGGTATTCTTCGGACCCGCGGGGAATCCTTCAAAGGGAATCCTTCGGACCTCGAGTCGCTCTCGCTTCAGATTCCGTAGTGATAAGGGCGACGGCGGTTATATAGTGGCAGTCTGAAGCATATCGGTTCCACACGGCAAGAGGAAACTTCTAAAAACGAGAAATAAAAAGAGAGGGGCTAAATTGGGATATTTATCGTTTTTATGAAAGTATAAATAAGGGACATATAGGGGAAATCACGATTTGCCAGCATATCTCGAACTGGGACATTGGGTGGTTTACCTCGGGCCCGAAGGGAATCCTTTAACTGAGACCTGGCGTCCAAATACCCGGCGCATACCCAGACAACGTGCTCGATGTCATGATAGCCCTCGTCACAAGCGCACAGACTACTCTCCGCAAGCCCAATACGCCGCAAATGTGCATCTAAGGTGTAGTGGTTGGACATAAGTCGGGACATTACACGAATAAAATCCCGACCCACATCCATCCCCCTGAACCAAGGTTTCGTTGATACCTTTGGGATAATCGAATGTAGCCATCGTCCAAGTTCACCATTGCTCCACGAGGTTTGCCAACTGTTGAGTGTCCTCTGACGACAAATACTAAAAAATTCGTTGAAGCAGATTGGTCTTTCGTATATGTCACCATTTAATGCGCCCACCTTTGCTAATGAGTCGGCCTTTTCATTGCCCGGGATAGAACAATGAGAGGGGACCCAAACAAAGGTAATCTGATAAGATTTTTCAGATAACGTACACAAGGACTCCTGTATCTTCCCCAGAAAATACGGGAATTGCTTTTTAGGCTTCACCGCACGAAGAGCCTCGATAGAGCTGAGGCTGTCCGAAATGATGAAGTAGTGATCTGTGGGGAGAGTGTCGATGATCCCAAGGGTGTACTGAATTGCAGCTAACTCTGCGACGTAAACTGAAGCAGGATCATTGAGCTTGAATGAAGCGGTGATAGTATTGTTGAAGATACCGAAGCCAGTGGACCCATCGAGATTTGATCCGTCAGTGTAGAACATTTTGTCACAGTCGACTTCTCGGAATTTATTATAAAATATATTGGGGATCACTTGAGGGCGTATATGGTCCGGGATTCCACGAATCTCTTCCTTCATGGATGTGTCGAAGAATACAGTAGAATCAGAAGTATCTAGGAAACGAACACGGTTGGGAGTATACGTAGAAGGATTAATGCTCTGTGCCATGTAGTCGAAGTACAAGGACATAAATCGGGTTTGAGAATTAAGCTCGACGAGCCTCTCGAAGTTTTCAATCACCAACGGGTTCAGAATGTCGCATCGGATGAGCAATCGATATGAGAGTTCCCAAAATCGATTTTTTAGCGGAAGAACGCCCGCCAGCACTTCGAGACTCATCGTATGGGTCGAATGCATGCAACCCAAGGCAATGCGCAAGCAACGATACTGGATTCTCTCCAGTTTGATGAAGTGTATGTTCGCAGCGGAGCGGAAACAGAAACACCCGTACTCCATCACCGACAATATCGTTGTTTGGTACAACCTGATCAGGTCTCCTGGGTGAGCACCCCACCATGTTCCAGTTATTGTTCGGAGAAAATTGATCCTTTGTTGGCATTTCTGTTTCAGATACCTAATGTGACATCCCCAGGTACCTTTAGAGTCGAACCAGACCCCGAGATATTTAAATGTGAAAACCTGGTTGATCGTTGCACCCATTAATAGAAGCTGGAGTTGCGCCGGCTCACGCTTCCTAGAAAAAACAACCAACTCAGTTTTCTCCGTGGAGAACTCAATACCCAGCTGAAGAGCCCAAGCAGACAAATTGTCCAAGGTATTTTGTAATGGTCCTTGCAAGTCGGCAGCTTTGGGTCCTGTAACAGAGACCACCCCATCGTCTGCAAGTTGCCTTAGCGTGCATGAATTGGCAAGACAATCGTCAATGTCATTCACGTAAAAATTGTAGAGCAGGGGACTTAGACATGAGCCCTGGGGAAGACCCATGTAGCTAAATCGCGATGTTGTTAAATCGCCATGCGAAAAGTGCATGTGCTTTTCAGACAACAGGTTTAGCAAAAAGTTATTTAAAATTGGTGAAAGACCATGCTGGTGCAGCTTCTCTGACAGAATGTTGATAGAAACTGAGTCAAAAGCCCCCTTAATATCCAAGAAGACTGATGCCATCTGCTCTTTGTTAGCATAGGCCATTTGGATTTCTGTAGAAAGCAACGCAAGGCAATCGTTCGTCCCTTTGCCTTTGCGGAAGCCAAATTGTGTATCTGACAGTAAGCCATTTGCTTCAACCCAATTGTCGAGGCGAAACAAGATCATTTTCTCGAACAACTTCCGAATACAGGACAGCATTGCAATCGGCCGATACGAGTTGTGGTCGGAGGCTGGTTTTCCTGGTTTTTGAATGGCGATGACCTTCACTTGCCTCCAGTCATGAGGGACAATGTTACCCTCAAGAAACTTGTTAAATAAGTTCAGCAAGCGCCTTTTTGCAGTGTCAGGCAGATTCTTCAGCAAGTTGAATTTGATTCTGTCTAACCCTGGGGCGTTATTGTTGCATGATAAGAGAGCAAGTGAAAACTCCACCATCGAAAACGGTGTTTCGTTCGCGGTATCGGGAGGAGACGCGGCGCGGCACGTTTTCTGTACCGGGACAGAGTCCGGACAGATCTTCTTGGCGAAAGCGAATATCCAACGGTTTGAATATTCCACGTTCTCGTTGGTACTATTACGGTTACGCATACGTCGAGCCGTACCCCAAAGAGTGCTCATCGCTGTTTCTCTCGTTAACCCGTCGACGAACCGGCGCCAATAACTGCGTTTTTTGGCTTTCATTAAACTCTTTATTCGCCTATCTAGCGACGCGTACTGTTGATAGCTAGCGGGTAACCCGTCTTCCCGGAAGGCCTTATATGCAGTGGACTTCTCCGCGTACAGCTCTGAGCACTCTTTATCCCACCACAGTGTGGGAGACCGTCCATGGGTATTCGCGCTGGGTACTGGTTTAGTCTGAGCTTGATTCGCACTGTCGAGAATCAAGCCAGCCAAAAACCTGTACTCTTCCTCCGGAGGAAGTTCTTGAGTGGATTCGATTTTAACGGATATCGCGGTCGCGTAACTCTTCCAATCAATGTTCCGTGTGAGGTCATACGAGGCATTGATTGTTTTCGATGGTCTTGAACCGTTGGCAATTGAAATCACGATAGGCAAATGATCGCTACCGTGGGGATCAGGGATCACCTTCCACATGCAATCTAACTGTAGCGATGTCGAGCAAAGCGATAAATCCAACGCGCTTGCGCGTGCTGGTGGTGTAGGAATCCGCGTCATTTCTCCCGTGTTTAAGATGGTCATGTTGAAATTGTCGCAAAGATCTTGGATTAATGTTGATCTATTATCATCATGAAGACAACCCCATACCGTACCGTGCGAGTTAAAGTCTCCCAGAACTAGCCGCGGTGCCGGTAAGGATTCCGTGATATTACAAAGCGTTCGGTGCCCTACCGAGGCTCTAGGAGGAATGTAGATGGAAGCAATGCAAAGGTCTTTACCTTTGATTAAAACTTGACAAGCGACAATTTCAATGCCTGGTGTTGAAGGGAGGTTAATTCGGTTGAAAGAATAGCACTTTTTGATCCCCAAAAGTACTCCTCCATAGGGGTTTTCTCGATCCAGACGAATTATATTAAAGTCGTGGAAGTTGAGATTTATATCGGAAGTTAACCAAGTTTCACATAATGCGAAAGCATCACATTTTAAACTATTTAGTAAAAATTTAAAGGAATCGATTTTCGGGAGGATACTTCTGCTGTTCCACTGTAGAACAGTGATCGAATCGGTGACCTCGTTCGATGACTTAGCCATCGAAGGATACGATCGCTGCAAGGAGGGGCCATTTAGTAGTCAACTGCTTCAAAAATGTTTGCACTATAGGGAGAAAACGTATCAGAAGGCTTTTAAGAGGATCAGTAACATTGAAAGCTGTGAAAATTAAGTCCACTATGTCAGAAAATTTCATTAGTCCGTTACTGGACTGAGTATCTGTTTGAAAAACGGGGACACTTGGGGTTTTTGGTGTCCCTGGAAGTGGTGGGTACTCCTTGTTAGAATTAATATTTCCAAGTCCTGGAGCAAATTGCTTCGGCTTTTGTGCATCACTTCCGTTGGATTTATTGGTTGTAGATGGCGCACTCTGAGTGGACGACACCTTGGCACCCTTACGAGGCAATGTAGGGGAGGCTGGATTTCTCCTCTTCCTGGATTCCCCTGGGTTAACCAATGATGTTCCCTCTTGTGGATTGTCAGATTCTTGCTCAACGCCAGCCAAAAGAGCAAAGGAATTTTCGGACAGGACAGATGGCGAAGCATTCTTTAGCATTTCTGCATAAGAGTGCCTCGAGCGATCCTTAAGGGAGCGCTTAATTTTATCCCCGCGCTGCTTGTACGCCGGGCATGACTTAAGAGCATGCGGAGGGCCCCCGCAGTAAATACACTTCTCAGTTTCTCCACCGCAAGCGTCATCCTCATGCTCTCCCTCGCATTTGCCGCACCGTTTTTTATTGCCACAATAAGTGGCTGTGTGGCCCAGTTGCTTGCAATTGCTGCAGTTCATTACCCGCGGTACAAACAGGCGAACGGGTAAGCGAACCCTATCCAGGAGGACATAGTTGGGAAGAGCAGACCCGGAGAAAGTCATCCGAATCGAGTCTGACGGAGAATAAATCGTCTTATCATTTTCTGTTTTTGCGGAATACAATTGCTTGCATTCCAGAATCTTCACCTTTTGAAGTGAAGGGTCCTTAAAGCAGCCAACCCCGTACTTCAACAGGTCTTCGCACTTTAGACCCGGTTCGGCGACTATTCCATCGATCTCCACTGCCCTACAAGGCACATACACTCGGAATTGTTTCGTAAAACGCTCGCTGCGAGCAATCTGGTTTGCCTGATCGAGGTCATTTACTATAACGCGTATCTTATTAGCTCGAACACGTGTTATCTGAGCTACGGCCGGGTAGTTAGCAGTCAGCTCCCGTGATATTTCTAGAATATTGGGCGATTTCGTGTTGGGCCGGAAATACACCACCCAGGGTCCATTTGAACTGGCTGGGTATGTTTTAATACGGGGAGGACTGGGGGGATCAGGGGAGGGAGTAATATCGGGTTTATCCGGTAAATCCATGGGAATATCATTCCCATCCAATGTTCCTTCGCCCTCGGCCATTTAGGCACGAGGATAGCACGTGGTGTAAACGAGAGATGAAACTTGTATTCAGGGTAAAGGGAAAAGTAGACCGATCGGGGAAAGGGAAACGAAAGAAAGAAAAATAATACTTAGCTTATATAGCGGCGTGTCCGGCAATTCTGGTATTCACTTCACCAGCCTGGGCACCGGCGAACAAAGACTGCCTCAAACAATAGTTGACCTTCACTGTCAATATATATTCTTGTTCACTTTATGCACAGCACCAGAAAACGAACTGCTTCGATCGAGAGCTCGGAGAGTTATATGAATATTTTTGGTTTATAGAGATAGGACAAAACCCGTGGGTGTTTTGATCATTTTGAAATTCACTAAGAAGATGCTTGGATACTGTATCTTTCGAATGCCGTATGACAAATTTATGGTCATTTTTTATTAATAACGGTTTTAGGAAAACCGTGTATTGCAATTGCTCTGAAAACCAACCTTTTAACGGAGGCCCGGAGGGCCGAGTGACATATACCATTCGATTCAGTTCGTCGAGTTCGGCAAATGTCTGTGCGTGTGTATGTATGTATGTGTGTATGTATGGATGTGTGTATGTGCGTCTGTGTGTGTGTGTGACCAAAAATGTCACTCATTTTTCTCAGAGATGAACCGATTTTGACAATCTTAGTCTCAAATGAAAGATACAACATTCCCATAGGCTGCTATTGAATTTCTGATGGATCCGACTTCCGGTTCCGGAATTACAGGGTGGTGAGCTCGATCACGCAGAAAATTTCGATTTTAATAAATTCTGCAATGAATGTATAAAGGTGAAAATTTTTCCAAAATGTGACCACAACTGCTTCGATTTGTAGTACTAGGTCACTAACAGCCATTCCAAGTCTCTTTGGCTACATTGGCCACCATCATCGGTTCTGGAAGCCCCGGCGGAAGTATCCAAATTCAGAATAACATTCACATCGGTTTCTCGGAGATGGCTAGACCGATTCAACCAAACTTAGTCTCAAATGAAAGGTGCTGCGCCCCCGTAAATGGCTATTTCATTTCATCCCGATCCGACATCCGGTTCCGGAGTTACAGGTTTGGCGTGCGATCACATAGCAAATTGCGATTCAAACCGATACTCCGATGAAAGCAAAAAAAGTAAAAATTTCGCTAAAATGCCTCTCAAACAACTTCAATTTGCTGTTCTAGGTCACCGACGGCCAACCAAACTTTCGTTAACTACATTGACCACCATAGACGGTTCCGGAAGTGACCGGGAAAAGCGGCCATCTTTCAAAATTGACGAACTCACATCAGTTTCCCGGAGATGGTTGGGTCGATTTTCACAAACTTAGTCCCAAATGATAGCTATAATATCCCCACAGATGTTTATAAAATTTCGTACGGATCGCTTATATGGATCCGGAAATATATACTAAACCGTCCGGTCACATATTAACATCTTTAAAATGCATGAAACGTCGAGATTTTATGTTATCTCGAAAAAATTTTTGTTATAAGAATCGACTTTTTGGGACTTTGCCGATTTCGCACCTTTTTTCAGTTAAATATTACCGTGGCTGTTTTTTCTTTCTCAAAACTTTTGAACTCGAATAATGATTTCTTTTCCTGTACATAGTTGTCATGTGATGTATAATAATAAAATGTAATATATGCATTTAAAACTGTTAATGAATATAAACAACGCACACATTCTCGTGATTCATGATTGAGAAAGGCACAATTGCACCGCTAGGAGGATTAAAATAGGTTTTTTAAATTGTAAATGGTATGAATTATTTGATGAAATAAACGTAAAAAATTGTTGTATTTGCGAACATTATTCCTATAATATAGGTCCTATGTATTTTTTTTTATTCATTTCGTTTATTTGATAGGCACAAATGCGTTAGCTTGGCGGTGCCAAATGCTTTTGTTTTTACATTTGGATATCTTAAAACTAGGAGGTTACAATGTTGAAATATTTTTTTTACAAAGGAAAAGAAAGTTTACAGCTATCTTAAGACTAGAAATAAGATTCAATATACAAAAGAGGGCCAAAAGATTTTTTTATGAAAAAATTTAAAACAAGAGATTCACTTTGATATACAAGAGTGGGAGTAATAGTATTTTACGAAATATTTTACGGTTATCTTAAAACTAACAATATAGTTTAGTACACAAAAGGGGGGAACAAATATTTATGAGAAATTTCACAGAAATCTTAAAACTAGGGATTCAATTCTATTTACAAGATGGAGGACAAGAGTTTCAATAAAGAGTAAAAATTATAGCTATCTTAAAACTAGGAATACAGAATACTAATTTGAATTTTTTAACTAAAACTTATGCTTGGTCAAGATATTCAAAGGGTGGCTTATTTCCGCATCAGTGTAGCAGCAGTTGTATCAAGGACAGGGGAGAGACAGGGAAAGAAGAGCAAAACTTGCAACTTTCGCTCGAACGGCGGGGGGGGGGGAGGCGGATCAGCGAATCAAATTTGCGCCTCAGTATAGTAAGTCGTCGAGTACCGGATTGGCGGATGGTATTCTTCGGACCCGCGGGGAATCCTTCAAAAGTCATCGGATCTCGAGTCGCTCTCGCTTCAGTTTCCTTCTATGCAGGCGTAGTGATAAGGGCGACGGCGGTTACATAGTGGCACTCTGGAGCTGATCGGTTCCACAAGGCAGGAGGAAACTCTAAGAACGAGAAATAAAAGAGAGGGGCTAAATTGGGATATTTATCGTTTTTATGAAGGTATAAATAAGGGACATATAGGGGAAATCACGAGTTGCCAGCATATCTCGGACTGGTACATTGGGTGGTCTACCTCGGGCCCGAAGGGATTCCTTTAACTGAGACCTGGCGTCACAATACCCGGCGCATACTCAGACAACGTGTTCGATGTCGTGATAGCCCTCGTCACAAGCGCACAGACTACTCTCCGCAAGCCCAATACGCCGCAAATGCGCATCCATGGTGTAGTGATTGGACATAAGTCGGGACATTACGCGAATAAAATCCCGACCCACATCCATCCCCCCGAACCAAGGCTTCGTTGATACCTTTGGGGTAATCGAATGTAGCCATCGTCCAAGTTCCCCGTTGCTCCACGAGGTTTGCCAACTGTTGAGCGTCCTCTGACGACAAATACTAAAAAATTCGTTGAAGCAGATTGGTCTTTCGTATATGTCACCATTTAATGCGCCCACCTTTGCTAATGAGTCGGCCTTTTCATTGCCCGGGATAGAACAATGAGAGGGGACCCAAACAAAGGTAATCTGATAAGATTTTTCAGATAACGTACACAAGGACTCCTGTATCATCCCCAGAAAATACGGGAGTTGCTTTTTAGGCTTCACCGCACGAAGAGCCTCGATAGAGCTGAGGCTGTCCGAAACGATGAAGTAGTGATCTGTGGGTAGAGTGTCGATGATCCCAAGGGTGTACTGAATTGCAGCTAACTCTGCGACGTAAACTGAAGCGGGATCATTAAGCTTGAATGAAGCGGTGATAGTATTGTTGAAGATACCGAAGCCAGTGGACCCATCGAGATTTGATCCGTCAGTGTAAAACATTTTGTCGCAGTCGACTTCTCGGAATTTATTATAAAATATATTGGGGATCACCTGCGGGCGTATATGGTCCGGGATTCCACGAATCTCTTCCTTCATGGATGTGTCGAAGAATACAGTAGAATCAGAAGTATCTAGGAAACGGACACGGTTGGGATTGTACGAAGAAGGATTGATGAGTAAAGCCATGTCAAGTGATCCTCGAATTTTTCGCAAAATCACCGATCTTCATGAGGTATATTTTATTGTATAGGGATTATGGTGATTAGCTTTTGGTATAAATATTTCGTTACAATTCCTTTTTCTCTTCAAGATATTAACCCTTAAACTTTATTGCATGATAAAATTGAAAATTTTATATCTTAAAAACTACTGAAGATAATTCAATGATTTTTTGCACACTTATGCAATGATATTTGCACTACCTTATAAAATATTTTTACTTTATAATTGTGTGAATAACGGTACTTTGCATCTGTTTAAAATTTTCAATTGTATTTTTTCTTGTGTTCTTCACACTAAAAATTTTCAAAACGTATTTCAAATTATGCGAAAATCTTTCACCTGCAATTATCTGTATTGATAATTTTTCATTTTTGTTCCTATCGAGAGTTATAGAGGATTTTGTAACAGTGCGCTCTGTCAACGCACGGCCCACTTTGATGCAACCCACGAGAACGTACATATTGGCAACGCCGCACGTCGTAACGTCCTAACGCGCATCGCTTTGAAGGAGTGTATCTCATGTTCAAAATTGGCATCTCTGAAATTAAAGCAAAAAGACAAGCTTTTCTTTATGGATAATTGAAAGTGATGTTTTCTGTGTTGCTTGCTCTTTAGCGTTATTATATTGTTCAGAAGTTATTTAATTTTCTGTCACTCAATACCTCGGACAAGCGCGCTCGGATGTTGCCAGCCGCTGAGCAAAGTTGAACAGCGGGCATGTTTTAACCTGCGTTGACATATTTTTTCGCAAATTGGTATACTTCCCCACGTTTTATTTCCAGTTGGTTCTGTCTGAGAGGTAGCACGGTATATTGCGAATCTTTTCTTAAATCCATATAGCGCCTTTTGAGCCATGCGCCATCGTTAATTTACGCGCTCATTTAATTTACATCAGTGCGAGTGAGAAAACGTTTTGACGTTTGTTTTTGTTTCGATCGCACTTGGGTGTTTTCCATATAGAGACAACTCGCGATAGAAAATATTTGCTCAAAAAACATTCGATTGTTATATGTTATAAATATGGGTCGATCACACGAATGATGTATTCCGTAAAAAAAATTCATAAATATTTTCGTCGTATCTTGTCATCCATGTGAAGTGATAAATATAAAAATTATATTGGTCAACACAAGTGTAGCAATGGGTGCAAAAATTCAACGAAAATATTTGTGGACATGAATAAAACACAATTTTTGTTAAATTTTCAATTTTACATCCCATGTTTATAGTAATGGGTTTACGCGTTTAAAATATAGGAAAATTTAACGTTTAATTTTTCTTCTTATGGTGTTTGCCAAAGTAATGGAACTGGAATATTCGATGACTCAACAGGTACAAGCGAAAAACTGTAACGATGATTTTAAAATAAAGATCGTTGATGATTGATTGAAATTCGACAAAAATAAATAATAAATAATATCTTACCAAAACTTGGAAAACCACCAATTAACAGAATTAACAGAAGCAATAGTGACAAAAAAAAACCCAACATCGATGCGATTGAACAACAGATTTTATGTAAACTTTTTTCAAAAGACATATCGTTGTTTAAAGGTAATATCACTCGCGAAAAAAGGGGAAATAAAATACTGTTGCAATAAGATTTTCCATTTTCATATATTAATTAAAGACTAAAAATGAATTTGGATATAACGTAGATTTTTTTTGACCAACAAAAGTGTTTTAAAGATGTTAATTTAGTAACGTTAAATTATAATAATAAAAAATATATTGAACAACTACAATTTTTGTTGTGCACTTCGGTCAAAAAAATTTAACGCATCTCAAAATATCCGGAAAAAATCACCTTCGATAATCCGTATTGAAAAGTTTGCCCTTTTGCGCTAATCGAGAGATGTGGTTAGTCATGCGATGCGCACTTCCCACGCGATGCGCATTCTGACGTAGCGACGTGCGACGTTGCCAATATGAACGTTCTCGCGGGCTGCATCAAAGTGGGCCGTGCGTTGAAAGAGCGCACTGTTACAAAATCCTCCATAACTCTCGATAGGAACAAAAATGAAAAATTATCAATACAGATAATTGAAGGTGAAAGATTTTCGCATAATATGAAATACGTTTTGAAAATTTTTAGCGTGAAGAACACAAGAAAAAATACAATTGAAAATTTTAAGTAGATGCAAAGTGTTGTTACTCACTATTATAAAGTAAAAACATTTTTATAAGATAGTGCAAATATCATTGCATAAGTGTGCAAAAATTCATTGAATTATCTTCAGTAGTTTTTAAGATATAAAATTTTCAATTTTATCATGCAATAAAGTTTAAGGGTTAATATCTTAAAGACAAAAAGGAATTTTAACGAAATATTTGTACCAAAAGCTAATCACCATAATCCCTATACAATAAAATATACCTCATGAAGATGGGTGATTTTGCGAAAAATTCGAGGATCACTTGACATAGCTTTACTCTGATGCTCTGTGCCATGTAGTCGAAGTACAAGGACATAAAACGGGTTTGAGAATTAAGCTCGACGAGCCTCTCGAAATTTTGAATTACCAACGGGTTCAGAATGTCGCATCGGATGAGCAATCGATATGAGAGTTCCCAAAATCGATTTTTAGCGGAAGAACGCCCGCCAGCACTTCGAGACTCATCGTATGGGCCGAGTGCATGCAACCCAAGGCAATGCGCAAGCAACGGTACTGGATTCTCTCCAGTTTGATGAAGTGTATGTTCGCAGCGGAGCGGAAACAGAAACACCCGTACTCCATCACCGACAATATTGTTGTTTGGTACAACCTGATCAGGTCTCCTGGGTAAGCACCCCACCATGTTCCAGTTATTGTTCGGAGAAAATTGATCCTTTGTTGGCATTTCTGTTTCAGATACCTAATGTGACATCCCCAGGTACCTTTAGAGTTGAACCAGACCCCGAGATATTTAAATGTGAAAACCCAGCTGAAGAGCCCAAGCAGACAAATTGTCCAAGGTATTTTGTAATGGTCCTTGCAAGTCGGCAGCTTTGGGCCCTGTAACAGAGACCACCCCGTCGTCTGCAAGTTGCCTTAGCGTGCATGAATTGGCAAGACAATCGTCAATGTCATTCACGTAAAAATTGTAGAGCAGGGGACTTAGACATGAGCCCTGGGGAAGACCCATGTAGCTAAATCGCGATGTTGTTAAATCGCCATGCGAAAAGTGCATGTGCTTTTCAGACAACAGGTTTAGCAAAAAGTTATTTAAAATTGGTGAAAGACCATGCTGGTGCAGCTTCTCTGACAGAATGTTGATAGAAACTGAGTCAAAAGCCCCCTTAATATCCAAGAAGACTGATGCCATCTGCTCTTTGTTAGCATAGGCCATTTGGATTTCTGTAGAAAGCAACGCAAGGCAATCGTTCGTCCCTTTGCCTTTGCGGAAGCCAAATTGTGTATCTGACAGTAAGCCATTTGCTTCAACCCAATTGTCGAGGCGAAACAAGATCATTTTCTCGAATAACTTCCGAATACAGGACAGCATTGCAATCGGCCGATACGAGTTGTGGTCGGAGGCTGGTTTTCCTGGTTTTTGGATGGCGATGACCTTCACTTGCCTCTATTCATAAGGGACAATGTTACCCTCAAGAAACTTGTTAAATAAATTCAACAAGCGCCTTTTTGCAGTGTCAGGCAGATTCTTCAGCAAGTTGAATTTGATTCTGTCTAACCCTGGGGCGTTATTGTTGCACGATAAGAGAGCAAGTGAGAACTCCACCATCGAAAACGGTGTTTCGTTCGCGGTATCGTGAGGAGACGCGGCGCGGCACGTTTTCTGTACCGGGACAGAGTCCGGACAGATTTTCTTGGCGAAAGCGAATATCCAACGGTTTGAATATTCCACGTTCTCGTTGGTACTATTACGGTTACGCATACGTCGAGCCGTACCCCAAAGAGTGCTCATCGCTGTTTCTCTCGTTAACCCGTCGACGAACCGGCGCCAATAACTGCGTTTTTTGGCTTTCATTAGACTCTTCATTCGCCTTTCTAACGACGCGTACTGTTGATAGCTAGCGGGTAACCCGTCTTCCCGGAAGGCCTTATATGCAGTGGACTTTTCCGCGTACAGCTCTGAGCACTCTTTATCCCAGCACAGGGTGGGAGACCGTCCATGGGTATTCGCGCTGGGTACTGGTTTAGTCTGAGCTTGATTCGCACTGTCGAGAATCAAGCCAGCCAAAAACCTGTACTCTTCCTCCGGAGGAAGTTCTTGAGTGGATTCGATTTTAACGGATATCGCGGTCGCGTAACTCTTCCAATCAATGTTCCGTGTGAGGTCATATGAGACATTGATTGTTTCCGATGGTCTTGAACCGTTAGCAATTGAAATCACGATAGGCAAATGATCGCTACCGTGGGGATCAGGGATCACCTTCCACATGCAATCTAACTGTAGCGATGTCGAGCAAAGCGACAAATCCAACGCGCTTGCGATTAATGTTGATCTATTATCATCATGAAGACAGCCCCATACCGTACCGTGCGAGTTAAAGTCTCCCAGAACTAGCCGCGGTGCCGGTAAGGATTCCGTGATATTACAAAGCGTTCGGTGCCCTACCGAGGCTCTAGGAGGAATGTAGATGGAAGCAATGCAAAGGTCTTTGATTAAAACTTGACAAGCGACAATTTCAATGCTTGGTGTCGAAGGGAGGTTAATTCGGTTGAAAGAATAGCACTTTTTGATCCCCAAAAGTACTCCTCCATAGGGGTTTTCTCGATCCAGACGAATTATATTAAAGTCGTGGAAGTTGAGATTTATATCGGAAGTTAACCAAGTTTCACATAATGCGAAAGCATCACATTTTAAACTATTTAGTAAAAATTTAAAGGAATCGATTTTCGGAAGGATACTTCTGCTGTTCCACTGTAGAACAGTGATCGAATCGGTGACCTCGTTCGATGACTTAGCCATCGAAGGATACGATCGCTGCAAGGAGGGGCCATTTAGTAGTCAACTGCTTCAAAAATGTTTGCACTATAGGGAGAAAACGTATCAGAAGGCTTTTAAGAGGATCAGTAACATTAAAAACTGTGAAAATTAAGTCCACTATGTCAGAAAATTTCATTAGTCCGCTACTGGACTGAGTATCTGTTTGAAAAAAGGGGACACTTGGGGTTTTGGATGTCCCTGGAAGTGGTGGGTACTCCTTGTTAGAATTAATATTTCCAAGTCCTGGAGCAAATTGCTTCGGCTTTTGTGCATCACTTCCGTTGGATTTATTGGTTGTAGATGGCGCACTCTGAGTGGACGACACCTTGGCACCCTTACGAGGCAATGTAGGGGAGGCTGGATTTCTCCTCTTCCTGGATTCCCCTGGGTTAACCAAAGATGTTCCCTCTCGTGGGTCGTCAGATTCTTGCTCAACGTTAGCCAAACCAGCATAGGGATTTTCGGACAGGACAGATGGCGAAGCATTCTTTAGCATTTCTGCATAAGAACGCCTTGAGCGTTCCTTAAGGGAGCGCTTAATTTTATCCCCGCGCTGCTTGTACGCAGGACATGATTTAAGAGCATGTGAAGGGCCCCCGCAGCAAATACACTTTTCAGTTTCTTTGTCGCAAGAGTCATCCTCATGCTCTCCTTCGCATTTGCCGCATCGTTTCTTATTTCCACAATATGTGGCTGTGTGGCCTAACTGCTTGCAATTGCTGCAGTTCATGACTCGCGGTACGAACAGGCGAACTGGTAGGCGAACCTTGTCAAGGAGGATGTAGTTGGGAAGAGAGGACCCAGGCACGTAGCCAGAGGGGGGGCTAGGGGGCTAAAGCCCCCCCCCCGAAAATTTTCAAAAATAAATTTAAGAAACAACATGTTTTTCGGTGACTCTTAAAAAAATTGTATCTTGTTTGGTTTCAACAAATTAATGCGTGAATTGTGAGGAAGATTGCTATTTCGAACCACCGAAGACAGCGGTCAGGATATCTACTCAGTATGCTGAGTGTGATAAAACAGTTCCCTTCATATTGTGTGACTCGTCGGAAGACAAACGAAACTGTTACTTTAATTCTTGCTGTGGGGATCTGTCGAATGATTGAGTCGCAGAAGCAAGAAGTAGTGCTCCAGCCAAATACGGAGGCTATTGACTTCAGGTCTTTTCGCATAAGATCGATCTTATGCGAAAAGACCTGAAGTCAATAGCCTCCGTATTTGGCTGGAGCAACATTAATGATGTGAAATATTTGCTGAAGGTGATTATGGAGGTTATGCTTACGAACATCGCCTTTAACGAGTTTAACCATGTCAGGCGTTCAGTGCTGATGCCATTTAACAAATTAGCCCAGGCGAAACCAGTCATTTTGCATAACAACTTGTAACATGTGGTTGATCCTCATATATATGGACGATGAGAAAATCAATGCTCGGCTACAAGATCTGATACCACTTACTTGCACCGTGGCTATTAAAAGATTCCTGTCACATTTGGAAAAAATGGTATTCATTATAAAGGACACATCTAGGAAGTATATTAAATGGTGCTTTTGTGGTGAAAATCTAGGTGAACAGACATATTTCCTCCAACCTGACCCTGCACGTAAAAACTGAATGCGATAGTATTATTTTACACATTATATCTTTGCATATTCATAGTCTCCAAAACCATTTCCTGAAAAACAAACATTTGCCAAATTTTGGCTGCTGTTCGGATAATATTGACGGCAAAAACTGCGTCTAGTATCTCAAAATCAACGGTCGGCACCATCATTGAGGAAGTCGACACTCGTGACCCGTCAGAAATTCGCGAACATGGACATGGCAGTAACCACTATGATGATAAGGAAGTGTACGAGATAGAAATGAACACCACCGCGACACTGTTGGTTAGGAAAAATATTTCTCAGCCTAGTAAATAGTTCTCCACATGCAATCGCTAGTTGTTCGCACGAGATCTGTAGGACAACCATTTACGTTTTATCACTTTCATTGTTCACATCATGGAAATATATTGAAGACACAAGGCTTCATTTAGCTAATGCATTGAACCGAATAAAATAAACGAAATATATAATAAAATTGCAGAAGTTTTATAGAAAAGTGAGCTCAAAAACTGTCCCAAAATGAGAACTTTATCGCTAGTGGTTGTGTCTAACAAAACTCAGATAATATGTTATATATTAGCCAGAATAAAGTTAGTTAAAGCATAAGCAGATTGAATTTCTGTAATAGGTTAGTGCACTGTACGCTTAGTAGAAACATCAGGCATCTCACTCAAGCGTGCTAGACAAAAACATTTCCGTTAGTTGATGACAATATAGTCGAGAAGACAGTTTTCGTTTTCGCGTCATTTTAATGCAATAGTATTTCTGTTGACACTCAATTTCATTTTATGCGGAGAATGCGGTCCGTATTTAAACATTATTAGTCCGCAAAGTAGTGATATTTTAAACAATCGAACAATAAGCAAGAAAAATGCCAAAAAATAAACAAGCCAAAAAGTGGTAAAACAGCGGTTTTTCTGAGGTGTTCATCAACCCAAGAATTGTATACCGTCGTATATTACTAGTGTTGTTCACATACAGAAACGTACATAGTAGCGGTAGGACTATCTGTTGTGATTTTATCCTTACTTTTCAACGGATCTCAATAGATGCTAAACCACATATTAGTCAATCAATCATAATAAACTTAATGTTGTAAGCAGCAGCATTTCTGTCTCTTTCGATGGTTTCCAATTAATGTCCATGTAAGTAAAAACGACGTGACGATACAGTGAACAAACATCAGTAGCCTATCACGGAGAGCGACTAAAATGTTGTAACTAGTTGAGTCTACAGTCAATAAATTGGGATTAATGTTTCGATTTCATGTTTTCGTTTTATTTGTGTTCGTTATGGAATAAAATGAGAGAGATGAGCAGAGATCACGAAGAAAAAGAGAGAAAAAATAATAAATAAATTGAAATCGACCCAAGAGCAGCTGTTCTATATTTTATGGGCACTCAACTACAGAACAACAGAAATCATCAAAGAAAGTTGGCCTTACACCTACGTTACTCTTCGACAGAGGTGAAGTAAGTGCGATGTACACCCGTCCATATGTCGGAATAAAGAGATGCTGAAATTATTGAGCTTGTTCATATTTATAATATTTCTTTTTCTTCAATCTAAAATTTTATTTGAAACGGCTCAATGCGTTAGCACAACTGATCCGTGGGTCTTTTAATTTTTTTTACAATAAGTAAAAATAAAAAAATTCTAAGAATGTCGGTCTGCCAGATCTTGTTGACGCAGTTTGCTGCTGCGTGTTGAGATCTTTTTCCTTGGCGGTGAGGCCGCTTGGTGGTCATTCAGTCTGCCTTCTCTCGCGTTATCGTTCCCGTCCATGTCGTCATCGGTACTGCTTTCTTCCTGTTCACGATCAGAGGTTCTTATTTGTTTCTTGTTCTTATGGGTCGCTGTTGTATATCCGTCTTCATCGGTATTTGCTTCTTTATTGGCGATGCTAGTTGTTGGTTTGGGAGCGGTTGTCGTGGTCGTTGTACCTGCATTATTGGGTAATTGGATCGTTGTTTTAGGTTTATCTGAAGGTATCGGTGGCTGCTTGTTAGAGTTGGCTGTAGTAGATGAGTTTTGACTAGTTGCTTCGGCGCATGTTTTTCCGTAGTAGGCTGTATAGTTACAGAATTGGCATGTTGGGGTCTGCCCGGGATATGTAATTAGCGTTGTTTGCTTATAGGTCACGCCATCCTTCGGTGATTTGCATTCGATAGTCATGTAAGAAGGTATTGGTTTAGTCACTCGCATTCTCACAATACGAACGCCATTGGGAATGCCGGAGAAAAAATTTCTCCAGGTGTCATTCGTAATAGATTCTACTTCTCCATATTGCGACATGATTTGTTTGATGAAATCCTCCTTCGTGCGCGGGGCCAAATCATGGATACGCACGTCCACCATGTCGTTTTCCATATGCACGGGGATCTTGATTCTGGTGTTATTAAATTCGACCTCGTGTTGCATGTTGTTCTTTGCAATAAAGTTTTCGGCCTGTGCTAAGCTTCTAAACGTGATCAAAACACAGTTTTTACGTGATGTAGCTGAATGTAGGTAACTTCAGCGAGATTAAGCTCCATTTTCACTTTAACTAATTGTTCCACTTCCTTAACTGTTCGTGTTATCCCGTAGCACAGGCACTTTTGCTTCATTTGGCAAACTCATTTTACTCCGCAGCCGGGGGCAACGATACAATTTGTATGTGCACTGATATAGAACAATAGCTAGCTTGATTCACTGGTGCCTGTAGCCTGCTATAGCGTAGCAATTTTTTTTTGCTTCTGCTTTTTGCGACATCAGAAGGTAGACCTTCTAGTTCTTTTGGTAATACATTTAACAAATTTCACGTACCGTCAAGTCCCCAGTTACCGTGCGTTTAGGTGGATTTGACGTGACTTCAAATCCTGTTTTTTATCAAAATGAAAACCGCCCTCATAGTCTAAATACGTCACAATTTAGAAATAATATAAAACTATTACCAACAAAACGAGAATAAGTAGTTGAGGACATTTGTTTGGCACCAGTGCACGTTATATGATCAACTTACGGTGTATTTAAAATTTTGATTCAACTTTAGTTGGAATGTTTCAATAAAACGATGAAACGAAAGGATTTGGGATCTGGATCTCTCCGATGGATTTAGGGAGCTAGTTCTTTAAATTTCGTGATTTTGAAACTGCACGGTGAACGACACATGCACGGCGACTGGCGATTTGAAGGAAAATTAGAAGATATTAGTAATCAGTGTTTTCATTCGATTTGTAGACAATTTTCTTTAATCAATTAAATTGTGGGCAGTTTCCTTCAGTTGATTTAATCATTTAAATTTATATTTTGATCCTATTGATTACCAAAAATCCTTCCTAACTGGGGTTCTAATCTACCCGACCAAGGCTAGTCTTGAAAATAGTTTCATTTAAATAGAATATATCAAAAAAATGTGTTAGCATGATGCCTTGGAACTGGTAATACTCGCAGAACACCAGACAAAGAAAATAGAAGTTGAACCGTCTCTGCGCATCTACAAATCGCTTGCTAAATCAGAAGATTTTGTACGAATTTCGACATTCTCTTCGTTCGAACATTTTATGGATATTTTTCTACTCATTTCGGTTTAGCATCTTCTACGTCTTTTAAAGGTGTAGCTTGGAACACCTAGTGTTTTCCAGCACCGTCAAGCATTGTCATATTCGGTTAGCGCATAAATACTGTGAACTCTAGAATATACTTTGTTGTAACGAGAGTAAGTACTATAACCTTTCTTGTGACAATGAACATATTTTTAGGATTGTCTTTGATTTGGAATTGATTTCATTATGAACTTTTCAAAATTTAATTTAGTTTCTAGTGACTATATCAAATTGTCAGAATTAAAAGCTTTATGCAAATTTTTTTAAGCCCCTCCCGAAACAAAATCCTGGCTACGGGCCTGAGAGGACCCGGCGAATGTTACCCGAATCGAGCCTGATAGAGAGTAGGTAGTCTTACCTCCCTCGGTGTTTGCGGTATACAATTGTTTGCATTCCAAGATCTTAATCTGTTCAAGTGAGGGGTGCTTAAAGCAGCCAACCCCGTGATCCAACAGTTCTTCGCATTTCAGGCCCGGTTCGGACACTACCCCATCGATTTCACAGGCCACACAAGGCACGTACGCTTTAAATTCCCGCGTAAAGCGCTCACAGCAAGCAATCGCGTTTGCCTGGCCGAGATCACTCACTAGAACACGTATCTTGTTTGCCCGAACACGTGTTATCTGAGTTACGGCCGGATAATTAGCAGTCAGATCTCGAGAAAGTTTTAATATATTAACCGGTTTCTCTCCGGTCCGAAAATATACCACCCATGGCCCAGAGGAACCTTCTGGGTACTGCTTTATACGGGGAGCAATGCGAGTATTAGGGGGATCAGGGACTTCCATGATTACATCAGATGGTATTTCGCCCTCGGCCATTTAAGCACGAGGGCAGAGCGTTATATAAACGGGAATGTGTCTTATTATTTGAGTACAAGGTAGAGTAAAAGTAGGGAAAAGGAAAGAAAGCAAACGAGGAAAAAAAATAAACCAAACTTATCTGCAAACAACGTCGATTGTTCCGCACCAGCGAAAACAATGTACTGGATTTACTGCCGGCACCAGCAGAATGGCAGCTAACGAACGAACAAAGGATGACCTTGAATCACTGAAATTTACACACCGAACACCACTGTGAAATATAACGATCCGTTCCGTTCAAAGGTTGGGAGACGTATGGGTCCTATGTATTACGAACGCTGAATCCACGAGCAACTGTTTTAAATAAAAACTCCATCGGATTACATACAAACATACATTCGTATATATTTTGAAGTTGATTGTTTTATAAAAATTATGCGTAGTAGATTTACGAACAAAAATCGTTCAGTGGTATGATTTTTTGTTCATAAATATTTTGGCTATTTTTCGGAAAAAAAATGTTCAGTGCTAAAAAATTTCAGTATGTTTCGTCGAACAATTAGTTTGACTAATGAAACTGATTTGTAATAATAACGAATACGAATTTTTTGTTGATCTATTTATGAAAATCTCATATTAAAAATAGAAACGTATGCATAGAACTAAGAAATAAATCATATGTATATTTTACGAAAGCTGTCTATACAAAATCGAATATTTTCTCTCAGTGCATATAACATTTCGAATTAGAACTGTCTCGGCGAAAAGTAGCGCGTTTAGGCACTCTTAAGTGAAGCTAGAAGGGGAAATTGAGAGCACACCAAGGAAAAGCAAGCTACAAAAATCCGGGTGTCACGATTGCCACACGAACAAAAAGTGTGAACAATTGGAGTGGTGTTATGTCAAAATCTTTTATTCTGTTTTCTTTTTCATTCAACCAACCGGAGTAATGAATGAATGAATGAAAACAGAAAAATTATAACTTCCGAACTCTAGAGATTGAATTACAAATCTTTTGGTACTGGCTTCTGGGTAGCACATTTGCATTCCAAATTGTCAAGTCTTGTTCTCGTAATTGAATAAAAGCTTCGAAAGCTTTGCACTTTGGGAAAGGAGAAACCGGAGAAATAGAAGCCAACATAACCTACACAAACAGTTTGTGGACAGCCACAGCTCGGCTATGTGCTTCCCATTCACGACTTTCGGGCGTTCCGCGGGTGACACTTTTTTAGCCGTCTTTGAATTTAATTTGTCCCAATCGTACCATTCCAGAGCGTGCAAAACAGACGTCACCAACGAGAGCGAACGGAATTTCATGCTGCGGCGAATATCCATTGCTTTTAGCTTGTTTTTTTTTCGTTTTTTGGTGCACAACAAGCCAGCCCAGCATCATCCGAGTAATATCATTTTCGAATGCTGGGAAACAAAAGTATGACTACCCGGACACAAAACTCTCGCTCCTCCTCGCATTGCGAAAATAATGTAAAATCGCAAATTGTTTTCATTAACTGAAATGTACACATAAAAGTTGTGCATAATGTTGCAACTGCCAGCTTCCGCTTGATTTGTGCGGTGCGGCAGCACCAATGGTGGCCTGAAAGACCTGACTCGGAATTGAAGTATGCCGTCCGCCGCTTAGTAGTGGTTAGAGTGAAAATTGCACAAAAGCGCGCGTTTTTCTCTATACTTTTACCCGAAGATGCTGCTCTTTGTTCTACCGAGCTTCATGCAACGGGAAAGTTTCGAGTGCTGCACCCGGAGAAGTATGCAGTTTGCAGTCTTTTTTTCTCCTCTTGCAGAAGCTCGAATACCGAAACAGTAACAGTTTTTCCACGGCACTAGGGTTTAGAAATGCACGCTTGAATATTTTATGAAATTTTTACTTTGCATCGCGGTAGTTTCGCAATAAAAGCGAATTGCAATGCATTTGTGATGAATTTGGTGCGCGTGTTCGCCACAAGCGTGCAAGGAAGCATTGCTGAAGTGCGGAATTGAGGTCGATGTAGGCGATGAGATGAGAGTTTACGTTGATTGGGTGCAGTGAAGTGAGTGTTATATTTCGACACGTTTCATGTTATGAGACATATGGATCATTCAACTTTGAGATCAGTGTCCGACCAGTCAAGTTGGTTGGATTTGAAGTAGGCTATTATTTATTTAGGGTATACTGCCTTTTGTATGTATAGAGCTTGTTTCCACAATATTTTTGTTCTCATATTATCGAATCAGAGAAATAAAACATTTGCAATACCAATTGGGTTAAAGTAGATGTGCGGTGATTAGATCAAGTAATGTTCTAGAATAATTATGCAAATATTTGTTGAACATATTCGACTTACCCCAGCTTTAGTTTAGTTAGACATCAAAACGTTGATAGACGCTGTACCAAAAACGCCTATTCCTGGACCGCGACAATTTTCCTTTAATTCTGCTAAAAGAAAGAGAGACAACGATGATACAGGCTCCAATCCTTCTAAGCTGCTACGTGGTACTGATGCCGCCGACTCATTGACACCATCTATCGCTGTGAATCGTGAAGATAAAAAGTTTTGGTTGTACCTGTCAGGAATTTCGCCCGATGTCCCTGATGAAAGCGTCACCAAGCTAGCTGCGGATAAACTCGGAAATTCGAACATCACTGTCGTCAAGTTGGTCCCTCGTGGCAGAGATCCTAGAACGCTGAATTTTGTCTCCTACAAAGTTGGCATGCCCACGGATCTCAAAGAAAAGGCTATGACGGCATCTACATGGCCAGTTGGCATTGCTTATCGTGAGTTTGAAGAGAAGTCGGATTCCAGAAAGGTTTTTTGGAAACCGAATGCGCCCGACTCAGCAACAATGACTACTTCCACTGCTCTTCGCCCTCCTCCCAACTAGTTACATCGCCTGTTTCACATCCTGTATTGCCTTTTCCCGAAGTTACCGCACATTCCGAGCAGTTTATTTCCGTTTACTACCAGAACGTGCGAGGAATGAGAACGAAAACACAAGAATTCCATCTAGCGCTCTCTTCTAGTGACTACGACGTCATTGTCCTTACGGAAACCTGGCTGCGCGAAGACATATTAAACGCTGAGCTCTCGTCAAACTACGTAATATATCGCTGCGACCGCAACTCAACAACCAGTCATCTGCGTCGAGGCGGTGGCGTCCTAATAGCGGTAAAGAACAACCTCGTAGGCTCGCAGCTAAGCTTATCTGGAATTGAACGCCTGGAGCAAATCGCCGTGCGTATCGCGCTCCCGAATCAATCTGTATATATTAGCTGTGTTTATCTCAGGCCAAATAGTGATCCGGATTTGTATCACGCGCACGCTAATGCCGTTCAAACAATTCTAGACAATGCTGGCAGCACCGACACTGTTCTCGTCTTTGGAGACTACAATCTTCCACGCCTTCAGTGGTCGCTCGATAATGATCTAAAATGTTACCTACCTATTAATGCCTCTTCGGAACAAGAAATAGCTGTAACGGAGTCTATGGTTGCAGGCGGTCTGTACCAGATCTGCTCATTGACGAATGTGAACGGGAGGATCCTCGATCTTGCATTCGTAAACAACACGGATATCGTAGAGCTGCTTGAACCTCCGACTTCTATTCTTAAAGTCGATCCTCACCACAAACCGTTTGTCCTGCGGCTAGATGTACGTACCAACACTGGAGATGATTCATTTCATTCGATTGACGAGCTTGATTTTGACTTTAACCGTTGCAACTTTGACGAAATCTCCGCACTGATTGCCACTGTCGACTGGACCGACTTAATGTGTTGTAATGAGCTTGACGAAGCAGTCGCGCTGTTTTATGGCAAAGTATATGACATACTCCGCCTAAAGGTTCCACTGAAACGAGTCAACAGGAGGGTGGATTTCAAATTTCCATGGTGGAACGCTGAGATTCGCCGTTTGCGTAATGCACTGCGAAAACAACGCAAGCGGTATTTCCGCCATAAGTCAGACGAAAACAAAGTTACTCTTCGACGGATAGAGCTGCAATACGAAACGGCCCGGAATTCCGCTTTTCGTGAGTATTTGAATCATGTGCAAAATAGCCTTCGCGATAACCCCGCAACATTTTGGAAATTCGTTAGCAGCAGAAAACGATCTGGTAGTACTCCCACTGACGTTTTCCTTGGAAACGCAAGCGCGCAATCTCCAGCTGATACCGTAAATTTGTTTGCTGATTTCTTTCGCGGAGTGTTTAGAAGCGACTATATCGTCCCTTCGGAAGAGTATTTGGAAACATTACCATCGTACAACATAAATCTCCCCCGTCCCACTGTAAGCCGAGCTGACGTCTTGAAGGCTCTGACTGCTGTTGATTCGTCGAAAGGGCCTGGCCCCGATCATCTCTCGCCCCAATTTATAAAAAGCTGCGCCCACGTGCTGTCTCTTCCGGTGTGTATCATTTTCAATCGCTCTCTCGCTGAAGGCATTTTTCCTATCGCCTGGAAAGAAGCTGCTATCGTTCCCATTCACAAGGCTGGAAATATTCACAACGTCGAAAATTACAGAGGTATTTCATTATTAAACTGTCTCTCCAAAGTTCTCGAAAAGCTGGTCTACAACGTCACGTATGCAGCTGCATCCCACATTATCTCGGAGTATCAACACGGGTTTGTCACAAAACGATCAACAACTTCTAACCTGATAGCCTACACTTCTAAGTTGTTTCCCGCCGTCGAGAAGCGTCATCAGGTGGACGCAATTTACGTCGATTTCTCAAAAGCTTTCGACAAAGTACCGCACAACATCGCAATCTTGAAATTAAAGCGTTTAGGATTTCCCACCTGGTTGACTAACTGGTTGCAGTCGTATCTTTCCGATCGCTCGGCATTCGTGAGTATAAAAAACACGCGTTCAAGCACATTCAGAACACCCACAGGTGTCCCGCAAGGAAGTCATCTGGGCCCGCTTATTTTTATTCTGTTTATTAACGATATCTGTTGTCGGATCAAGTCTGGGAAATTGCTGTGCGCGGACGATCTCAAAATCTTCCGAACTATCGCTTCTGCACTTGACGCCGTATTGCTTCAAGAAGATATCTGTACTATTCAAGAATGGTGCACGCTTAACGGAATGGAAGTCAACGTTAATAAATGCAAAGTAATCAGTTTCGGACGCTTGCTTACTCCAGGACGTTATGAATACAGCCTAAAAGGTAGAACAATTGAAAGCGTCGACTCGATCCGTGATTTGGGAGTGCTCTTCGATAGGAAGTTGAGCTTTTCCGACCATATCACCGCGACAACTGCTAAGGCTTTCGGAATGCTGGGCTTCTTAAAGCGGAACACGGCGGACTTCGATGATTTCTACGCGCTAAAAGCACTCTACTGTGCCCTGATCAGAAGTGTTCTGGAGTATGCTGTGCAAGTGTGGGCACCATACCATGCCGTTCAAATTGACCGACTAGAGCGTATACAAAGATGTTTTGTGCGATTCGCCCTCAGGAAACTTCCATGGAATGATCCAGTTGTGTTGCCTCCTTATGCCGATAGATGTATGCTACTCGGTCTACAGACTCTGGCGACTCGCCGTATCTTCCTGCAAAGAGTTTTTGTTTTCGACTTGCTGTCAGGTAATATCGATAGTCCCGATCTTCTCTCGGGCGTTAATTTGTATGCGCCTCCTCGTGTTCTCCGTAACCCCACTCTGTTGTGGATCCCTAGACACCGTACTTCATATGGACAAAATAATCCACTGGAAAGATGTTGCCGCAGATTTAACGAAGCTTCTTCAGTGTATGATTTTAACATTTCCAAGCATAGATATAAGATATTAATAAGAAATATATAGTTTTAAAATGCGTCTGTACGGTGTATACCGAAGATAAGGAAATAAATAAAAATAAAAAATAAATAAAATACAACTACCAGTTGAAATATTTGATATTGTACTTTGTACATCCTGCGTGCTAAAACAGTGCTGAGTGACATAATTTGAAACATACACACATAGGGGCATTTCCGATTTCGACAAACTGAGTTGAAATGTATTTTTTGCGTAACTTTACCATACGAGAAAGACAAAAACCGATAAAAGATATCATAATAAAACTAATTTTCTTTGATTTCTTTATTAATTCATTATTTGAAAAAAGTCGTCAAAATGAAAAATGTTGTAATATACTTTAACACTTCACTGGCCTTACTGATCAGTTCCATTACGCATTTCGCCACCAAACTTTTCGAATAGATTTTTCGCTTCATGGCGTGCGTTGAGGGTGGAGTGGTACGATTAGTGTTCTTGGGGACAACTGGGATCTTCAAACGCAGACGCTGCTTTTGGGTGGCCACAGCATACCGTAATCACGGCTTTCTCGAACAAGATTTTTGAATTATTTTTTGTTACATCGGGCCGAGATTCGACAATCTCCGTCTAGAACGTAAGCTATAAGATCATGCCGGTAGCACAGGTCTGGTTCCAAAACTTGCGGTTTTCTCTCATTAAAATCCACTCTCAAACTTCACCAGCCTTTCGGTGAGACAACCTTCCTGGTCGTCACCTTGGCCAAACAATATCAGCAGCCAGAGGCGATTTTGGGCTGAGCTAGGCCGTCCCCCTAGTGTTGTATTACTACTGAAGCCATGAAGCTGGCAACCAATTCCTCTTCCACTTTGAGCTCCCGACCGAACCACCACAGTCGCCCAACCCAGTCAGCGTTGAGCACAATTTTTAAAATAGTATTGAATTTTGAATAAAATTTTAAGATTTTTTTTCCGTTACCTAAGTATTTGTGGATACCTTTTAAAATAGTAATTCGTGGATACCTTTTAAAATAGTAATTATTCGATCTAAAGGAACAGAGCATTAATATGCGTTCGTCGTTTGTTGGTTCTTTCCCTGAATCGTCTTGAAAACAACCCGCACCTCAACATTCATCAAAACAGAGATGGTCGCAATGATTCGCGCAGCCCCACAGTAAATTAGTCCCTTTATACTTTTCGGTGTTAGATAGTTCTTCGCGATTGCCTATAGCGGACTGGAAAGTATATCGGAACACACTCATCTTCGAATTTTCCAGCAGAACGGAGAAGGTTTAGTTCAGGGTAACGAATTTCGCTGGACGTCCGCTATGCACATACTCTAAAGCGTGCACTATACGTCGATATTCTTTGGCAATATCTTCGACCCTTCCCGCTCACGATTCGATCAAATCCGTATTACTTACACATTCTTGACATCCTTCGCGCCTTGCAGATTCTATTTCAAATTTCTCCTTTATGCATATTTTGGGATTTACGTGCCATTATGCTAATCGTATGATTTCTCCATAATGGGACAACTGGTTTGCCTTTTTCGAGCCAATATACGGAATGGCACTACCAAACCAATTCGATTGTTGAATTATTGTATATCACGTAAGACTTTCTTACGGAGTTCTGATAACCTATAATGATCCGGTGCTAGCTGTTTATGCAGCATCCTGGCGTGATCAATAGAACACGTGTAGATGATGATCGGTTTGATGTTCACTCATCGAAAGCTAACTTCGGCGTCGTCAGCAAAAGTATCGTAAGAAAATAATGTGCATAGCAACACAATCACTTATAATTCCTCCTTCCGATTGATCATTGCGCATAAATACAATAGCCATACGGACGTTTGGTATACGTACATTAGGCATGATTGACGTTACGTATTAGCATTATATCTATGACGTTAGGCATAATATATGTAAGTCATAATTGATTATAGGCGTAATAGACGATTGCCATAATGGACTTTATGTATAAATCGGCATATTGATACATCAATTAAAGAAACTCATTTTTGGGGGGTGATAGCGTTGGATGGTAAGAGCGTGAATTTTTACCCGTTTTTCATTTTGCAGAAATACGTTGTAGGCTGAAAAAACCCGATCAACATTTTATGTTGCTTTCTGAACTTCAATAACTTTTTGCAAGAATAGATGAAACGAACGTTTAGAATGGGGAAGCTTGTGTATATTTAGGTATAGAAAATTCACATATACTTTGATTATTGCTTATATACATGCTTGTTGTAATTTTCCAAGAATTTCAACTCATGAAATGGATATTTTTTTATCATCCATTTAACGAATATAGAAATATGTCGACTACAATTATTTCCTCCCATATTATTCAGTTCAGTGGTTATATTTTTTGCCTTCACGATCGTCTGATGCTACCTACGCAAATTGTTTGAAGCGAGAAAGAATTTTCCACATACTGTTACGAGTTACCGAGTCATACAAGATTATTATTATTTTAATATCCTTAGCCTGTCCAAAACACTGCAAGTTTTGATAAGATCCGAAAATTAATGCTTGTTTATAGTCTAACCAGCCTAAGGCTGAAGTCTGTAAAATAAAAACATAAAAATCATTGTTCATTATTATACATTACTCATCAATATTTGGTTACAATTGTAAAGATAATAAATCTGATAGGCTTTCAATATCTATTGAACCAAAACTGTACACTTAAATGAAGCTTCATCCTGCCCTATGTTTGCCATAGCACGGAGGAGTAGAAAAAAAAAATTCTACGCATGAAAGGGTTAAATAACTTGCGTAGTATCGTTTACTTTCCAGTCTCTCGATAAAGCTACACGAAAGATAAAGCAGCATACCATAGACTTTCCTAACCCGAAAAAACAATCGTAAGGTTAAAATTTCTTCAAAGAAAAAAGCTATACGATTATTTTTATTTTTTGTAAATTATACTTATCGTCCATTATGCCTAATGTACATTATGCCAATCGTCCGTTGTACCTAACGTACATTATGCCAATCATCCGTTTTGCCCATCTTTCATTATGCCTAACGTAATTATGCATAACGTCACGCATCCGTATACAAACTACCATTTTTTCTAATGTTTGAAAGTTTTGGCACATTGATCGATATTTGGCGATCAAATTTTTGGGCTCTGCACATTATTCATGCCACACTTTTTCATCAGTGGATAGCGCCATGCATTATCCCACACTGAAGGCACACGTTATTAAAGTGGACGGCACAATTTTGAGCTATAACCGCGGAGTTTATTACAAAACAGAGGATCAACTACTTCCAGGCCTCCCTAAGGTTATAGAAATCATGATTCCTGATGGTTATGGGAGAAACCATTTCTATGCTGACTTACGCTGATGATATATTGTTAATTGCTAGGCCTACTTTTGTGATGGCAGCCATTCCAGCTGTTTTCGCCTAACTACCAAAAAGTCTGAACATAAAGACCTCCATTTATTTAGTGAGCGTTAGGCATTTAGAAATGAACCTTTTATTCTATTGATGTTTTGTATAGCTTTTACGGAGACATTCACATGCATATTGTACAAGCACAGTGGTCAAAATTGGAAATTATTGCGATTAATTATTTTTCATTTTACTGACTTCGGATTAGTAGTGGGAATTGAGGAGGCGCATTTTCTGAAGTAGTCGGCCATGTTCCAAAACGAAGAGGCGTTTCAGAAATATAACTTTTTCTAGAATCAGACAGTTAGTCAAAGTTGTAGTTAATATTATTTTAGAAATTCAGTTAGAGATGAAGCTCTTTTATCTAATATCTACAGGCGTTTGCTTTCAACGGAAAATAATTCAGAATCTGTTCGGTTAAGAATAGAATTGAAAGATAATGTACTTATTGGAGTTCAAAGATACAATACGGATTTTGCGATTTTTATGCTTCTCGTAAGAAAAGTCAAGCTTTGGGCAGTTACAATAAAAGTCGTTAATGCATCGCGTAGCATTTCGAGAAGACATGAACTAAAGAGGAAGACTTTGAACACAAATTGCTGTCAAAAGATTCCACAACCGATCACTAGGAACATTGTACCGGGTATAAAGAAGCATACCGATTTTAAATTAGAAAAGCTTTAATAACAAACTTCACAGGTATTTTACGGCTGCCTCTGTCAGAATAATCTAGGTAAACGATTTATTTGTATATTTCCCGATGCTTCGACCGTTTTTGGTGGCCTTTTTCAAGGGAAAACAGTATTATAATAAACACAGAGAGATGAAAATTACAAACAACATGGACTTTTAACTCACTCAGTCGTCTCGTTTTTGTCGGAGTCATACATTGCCAACGGTTGGAGGTGAGTTTAACACAATTCCATGTACTGGATATTATGAGGATTTTTCGCGATAAAATGCATTCGTTAGCACTTTTGGTAACGGAGCTCGATGTTATCATCAACCGGTTTTGCAACGTCTGGTTTAAAGACGGTTACCCGATGGTATCTGTCCATCGTGACCGTGACAAATTTAACCATAGTCATTCTTTTGATATATGATATTTTTCAGAGCAGCCATCGTATATATTTCTTTACAAAATGTCTGTTGCAATGTTTTAGATATTTTGAAACCCAACAACTTTGTTAAATGTTTCAAGACGCTACGAGGATTTTTGAAAGGCTTTTTCCTTATATAAAATGATCGTACTTCCTGGGCAGTTTCTTTAAAAACGTGTAAAACCACGCATTTGAATTATTTGTATCATCTTGAAAACAATATTTAAACCATTATAAAATCCTTAAGGAACGCTATGCATCCGAAAATATGCAAAGAAAAGAAATCTACTTTAGAATATGTACCGAATCACACAACTTTTCGTAATTCATACAAAACAATTAAAGACATAAATTTAAACATTTTGACCACTGTGCAGCGCTATGAACTTCTACCGTCCCCAAATTATGCAAACACACCAGCAAACACCTTATCGGTTGGCTTCCCTTGTTGAAAACCCATCTTGCTTTATAAATCGTTCATTTAAGCTCGGATTAATAATGCAACTCCTACTACAGCGTATTCTCAAAAATTCAGCCCCAAAGACCTCATTTTTCCTGATCTTTATACAGGCGTTCTGAGTCAGCCCAGTTTATATGCGACTATCAAACGTGTATTTGTCTTTGTGTACCAGTGTGTGAGTGTGCATTTTCTCGGGCGAACTTCCTTTATTTCTTCAACGACCTCACCGTGATTCTGGTCTCACATGGACCACGTCGGACTTTCACTCGTAGTGTAATAATATGTTAGCTGTTGGTTCCTGCCAGCTTCTTCTTAACAATTTCACACTGCATTTTTTTTTCGTCAAGCTTCATGCTAAAACAAGAAACATACGCGCACACTGCAGACGGTAGAGCGATGAATATATTTTTCAACTTTTTTAATTACAAGTTAGTTTTTATTCCCCGGACTCTCTTTTCTGGTTCACTCTTTCCTTTCTTGTGATCATCTCCGTCAGCATAAGCTGTTGGCATTAACATGAACATGTAGTAGGCAAGCGACCCGCATACGGACAGAGAGGAAGCCCGGTCCGATCTTCTTGCAGCATACGACTGTATCATCCGGTGCAGGCGAAACTTCGCTCCAGTTTGGGCTGCCCCACAATCCGAGCTCGTAGCTTGTAAATTGTATGTACTTACTAACACAAACGAAGGAACCGTGCCACCGATGGGGGTGTGAAATTTAAATGAACGACAAACCCGGGTATTTCCGTGTCGGGCGAACTGGGGGCTATTTGGGTTACGGTGCAACGAGCAATGAATTTATTGCCAAATTAAGATGGGAGAGGGGGTTAGTTTTCCGTTAGATGCGGCACAAATGGGCAATCTTTTTAGAACGTGGACTACTAAAACATTGCAACAGTGGGAACGTTCTGGAAAGTGAAGTTAAATTCGTCTAGTACGGTTGCTGGATTATGTTCAAAGAGAACAAACTGGATCTGAATTCGAGCTCTAAGCAAGTTCCATCTAATGTAGATTCGATTGATTTTGAGAGATAAAGGTAATGCTATCAACTAGACTCGATACTGATGCGAAGCAAACTTTTCATACTTTCAGCACTGTTTCAATGGAAACGCGTGGTATAAATACCTCTAACGACGGATGAAGACAGCAAACGAAAAGGAAGTGGGAAATCCGACATATCAATTTAACCCGATAACAAGGCGCTCCATGATAGCTCTGATTTGTGCAAACAACATCAATTTGAAATAGGAGCGATGCTGGTGTTTTCGTTTGTAGGTATGTTTGAAACCAAATAAAAACAATATCACGGCTCGTTAAAGCTACCGACTGAACGCCATAACTTCGAGTTTCAGGAGAACATCCGATTCTTTATTGCTGTGGCAAAATTCTTTTTAACTTACATTTATTGCGAAACTTTTGCGACACTCGGTCGGTGCTAGGGCTCATAAAGCAGTTGGAAAAGGACTACCTCTTAACTGCTTGTTTGATGGCACAAGCCGATTGCCAGTCAAGCATTCATTTCCTTCAGTGCTGACTTTGTGCGATAAAAATGTTAGGTAGTTGCGACACTGCGAAACTGTTTTTTATGTTCGGCAATTTTGAGCTACTGAAATCTTTTATTTTTATACTATCTGCACTGTCGAGAACAATGGAAATCGGGACGAACCAATCCTCTGATAGAGGATATTAATTCCACGGTGCTGTAGTAATTTTTAACTAGTATAGATTGTAAGTCTCAACAAATGCAACAGAAAACAATGTATGAAAACTGCACATCCTCAAAATTTGCATTTGTAACAAAAGACATCCCAACCTTCGGCACAGAATAGACTTTATCAACTGTATGGCATATTATTCTGCTTACCAATTTTACTGGTGCAATATAGTCTGGAACACGAATTTAGCAAAGCAAAACCGTTTATTCTTAAGTTGTTGTATTTCAAGTAATGTTGTGGAGCTAGATAAGCATGTAAATTATGGCTTTGATTATAATTAACTTCTTAGTACACCCAAAATCCGACGGGTATGTTTCTATTACTTTTGGGTAAGATTATATTGTCTTTTCGGTAACAGACAACTTTTCGGTAACAGGTAGTAAACGGTGGAATGACGAATTTCGGTTGCTGTTCATGTATGCGCATCACACAATCAAACACTTTTTCAGTATGTATCAACCTTGGCTCTGTTCGGATGTAGGATAATTCGGTCGATTGCTATGATAGTATTAGTACCGAGTCAAACCAACCGGAATCCTGGCGGATCTCTGACCAAATTCAGGCTGGAATCTGCGCCAATATTGGCAGAAACCAGCCAGAATTACGGATTTTTTTACTGGGTAGGTTGGATAGTGGAATAAAAAGTTTAGGCCTAGCTGCCAGATCCGGACCAGTCCCCAAATCCGGACCTCCCGGATCCAGACCAGTGCCCAGATCCGAACCAGTTCCCGGATCTAGCCCATCCCCTTACCAAGTCCGGACATGAACCAGACCCAGTGTTTAGATCCAGACAAGTGTCTGGATCCGGACCCTCGGTTCGGATACGTGGATCCAAACCATAGGTCTTGCTTCCCGTACATGACGGGAAGGACTGTTCATGTTTTGTGCAGTCGCTACCTTGCTGTTAACGTCCGTGATAGAAAAGAAATTTCAATTTAAGGCTCAAGTTACCTCAAGGCTTGGTAGTGTGTGTGAGAAGAATTGTGTTCAGCTTTGCCACCAGATTATCCATTTAAACCTTTCCAAAACTCTAAAAGAAGAATATCAGTCGATGTATTAGATCATCACGATTCAATTCATGCAAAATACCTGCTGCAAAAACCATCGGCTTAGCTGAATGGTGCTCTTGAAAAAGTGGCTGTGGTTTTTTCATTGCGCAGTTGTGTTGCGTACTCCAGCACGGTGTGGTAGTGTGACAAAAAATCACAGCCACTTTTTCAAAAGCACCATTTAGCGAAACCGATAGTTTTTTCAGTAGCTATTTTGCATGGTTTGAATCGTTGTGATCTAATAAATCGACTGATATTCTTCTTTTAGAGTTTTGGAAAGGATTAAATTTTTCCTACCCATACTACCCAGCGTTCAAATCTAACACATGCTCAAAAAAGGTAACTTGAACCTTAACACCAGCCGAAATACCCCAACACTATTCCGAGTCGTTTTTTTCTGACTGTGCTTTGAAGCTAGCCGAGTGTGAGCCGATCTTCAAATACGGAATGTGTCGTGTAGAGAAAATCGAATCTCGTCTTTGTCCACGTAGAGTTCACTTGATGCGCAATACAATGACAAGCGAAGTGCTACACACTTCCAGACAATCCGACGCGATAATATTTATTGAATAAGAATTGATGAAACATGAGTGCGACGCAGAGAAGATTTGAATGTGTTGGTATTGCCGTTCGAGAAATTTTTTGTTGTGACCGTTTTAGCATGAAACGTCTTGCCATTAGAGCCATTTTTTTCTTATTACCGTAAAGGTATTACGGCCGTGTTTTGGGTGTAGTAAAAAGACAGATGAACTGCTTAAGTTAATTACAAGTAGCAATTCAAATGTAAAATTGAGACTACATGATATTTGAAATTGCTATTTTTTCATAATACAACGATATGTGTGTACACGCGTTAATGCGTTGAACTTGCAAAACTACATAATTTAAATCTAAATTTAAAAAAAATATCGTTATTGCCAATTTTTGCTCAAGTATACTAAAAAGTATGATCTTTCAGTTGGTTAAAACAGTATTCAACTTTAGGTGCCCGCATCAGCGATAATGAGCCTTGAAATAGGCTATTTTTTAGACGAAATGTGTCCATAACTTTTGAAAGAAATAAGTTAGACCTTCGGTGTCCAAGAGAAAAATACTCGGCTTGAAATTTGCTATAAGCTGTTCAAAGGTTGTTTTAACAAAAAGTATAAGATACGAAAGTTATACAAAAAAAACGTTTTTTTTCAGGAACACCCTAATCCATTGTTTTAAATTTCTTATATAACAAAAACTAAGAGAGATGGAGCTTTGATATATTCAACAAATTTATTCAAAATAAGTTTCTTTACAACTTTGTGGAAGACCATGGAGCTCTGTGCACTGGCCCTAATGTTGGTTGCTTAAATAACCCTTGTCTCTAATGGTGGTTGCTTAAATTAATTACATTTAAAAATATTCAATATTTCCGCGTTTATTGAATTCCTTGTCGGTTGGAATCCAAGGCCATCGCCACACTGCTGAAAATTCGCTGGAGTCCGGTAACAGCGCTCTGGCGACAATAGTTAGTTCTCCTGACCGGAACTCGCAGAAGAGCGTTATTGCAGCAAGAAACGCGAGCTTGAAGATACAGACGTCCGAGTATTGTGGGCCAATCCACACTGGCAGACAGTAAACCAGAGACAAGCAGGGCTCGAGCGCAGTCCCTTCGAATGCCTAGAGTGTCGAGTTGTATTAACTGAAAGCAGTTTTCGTAGCTCGGCAGCTGAAATCTGTTTTGCCAAGAGAGATGTCGGAGTACAAAGCGTCGATTCTGTCGACGTCGTTCTGGTAATACGGATTCCAAACAACAGAACAATATTCTAGTGTCGAGCGAACCAGTGCGCAATAGAGTGATTTTAAACAGTATACGTCTCTAAAGTTTTTCGCTATTCGGAAGATGAACCCAAGCTGTCTTGATGCCTTATCCACGTTGTATAATGTATGTGGTTTGAACGTTAGTTCCGAATCCATTATGACTCCGAGATTTTTGACGTGAGAGTGTCTTGGAATGCTCGAGTCAAAGAAATTGTAGTTAAACTGAATCAGATGGCGTTTCTGCATGAACGTAACGATTAAGCATTTACTCAGGTTTAAAACCATTCTCTTTAGTTCACAAAACGTGCCAAAGCACTCCAGTTCGCTCTGAAGATACTCGGCATCGGTTTTATCCCGTATTTGCCGAAACATTTTCATGTCGTCAGCGAATGAAAGGCGTGGTCTTTGTAATTTGATATTAACGTCATTAAAGTAGAGAAGGAATATTACTGGACCGAGATGGCTTCCTTGTGGTATGCCGGATGTAGCGAAGAATGGTACAGATAGACAATCCTTAATGTTGATTTGGAGTTGCCTTGCATCGATGTAGGAGCGGAACCAGTGCAGAAGTTGTCCATGAATCCGAGTTTGTCCAGCTTCGCTATTGCGATATCATGATAGAGTTGTTGAAGGTCGCTGATAGATCCATGTAAATAGCATCGGTTTGCAATCAATCAGCGAATTCATCGAGTCAATATGTTGTGAACGAGAACAAGTTGGTCACTGTCGATCGTTTAGGCATAAAACCGTGTTGGTCGTCTGCAATGTATGTTTACAGTGAACGAAAATAGGGTCTAAAATATCCAGCTCGAATAGTTTGGTACGGCACTTAAACACGATATTCCCCGATAATTGTCAATGTTCGATTTGTTTCCTTTTTATGAACTGGAAACATGTGTGCTACTTTCCAGTGAGAAGGAAATGTTCCAGTAATGAAGATTCGCCGAAGTGGTTCAAGAAGCCCGTTGATGCACTTTTTGACAAAAATCGAGGAAACGCCATCTGGGCCCGGGGAACTAGATGCTTTCAGCTTGGGATTTGCTGCAAAATGGCAGCATTATCGACACAAATTCGGTTGATGATTCGTCCTTATTTCCTTAGTGTCGGAACCTAAAACTTCATTTAACAACATACAAGATGGTAAGCCGGACTCTTTCCGCTGCTCATTCACATGCTTCCAGAACGACTTGGGCTTAGATTTCAGTTGACGCTCGACGTTTCGCTGGTATCTAAAAAGGCGTGTCTGTTTCGCTGTTTGTATTCGCGATTTAGTTGAAAGTATTGGTTTCGTAATGCAAGTGTCTTATGTTTCGAGAATTTTTTTAAAGGCAGCTCGTTTAGCAGTTTTTAAACATCCAAGGACAGTTGATTACCAGAGAGGGTGTTGATTGGTGCTAATTGTTCGTTTTGGCACATGACGGTCGATTAGGTAGTTGAGAATATTAGAAAACGTCATCGCTGCTTCGTTTGCGTCGTCATTGTTAAGATTTTCGTCCCAGTTAATATCCAACAGTGTGCTAACGATGCTGTCGTAGTTGGCGTTTTTAAAATCGCAGACGATAGAGCTTGAGACGCCTTGAAAATCCACTCATGTGGATTTTACCAGCGAGTACAAGATGTAGTGGGGGATGATGACGCACATGCTGGACTAAAGGAGTCGGAGCAGCGCGGCAGTACGGAGCGTAGTCCCGGGCACTTACAAAGCAGAAGTCCAATGTACTTCCATTCTCGTTGATGACATTATTAATTTGCCGAAAAATTGCGCTGCTGTAGCTGTCCAGAATACAACTGGCATTGTTGATAAGCGAAGATTTTTCGATATCCAATCGCACACCATTAATAGCAACTATCTTGAAATATATGAAATTTGACTCCAATCCTGTTTAGCAGTTATTCACATAATTAACAATACAACAACAATCAATGGCTCATAAAAATCGATCCTGACCTGCTTGAGCCAAACTGAAAACTTTACTTTTCATCATCTTCCTCTACGCAATCTCAAAAAATATATTTTCATCAAATATAGAAATGTATGCAAGTTTTGGTGAGCAAGTTTGTGTTTTATAGACAATCAACCTATTGAAACGTAGCTTCCCATCCAAAAAAAAAATTCCTAATCTATATTTTGGAACATCTCTCCAAATAAGAACTCATAATAATGATTCAGGCAATTATTTCTTTTTATATTTATGTAATTTAACAACTATGGGATCTCGGCTAAGAGATAAGTTACAAGATCCCCTTCCCACAATTTTCCAAAGGTCCTCATGATGCCTAAAACAGTAAGCTCTCATTGTAATGATCATCCAATATTCTTCCAAAAATATTTTGTGCCATATTTAATAAAATTAATCAGCAGCAATTCATTTATTTAATCCAATTAATTTAGGCTACGCCACTGTTGAGTACGAATAATTTGATAGGGATTCTTTAAATCTTGCAAAAACTATCAATTCTAGAAGATAGTTTATACACACCGCGTTCAAACGTTACCGAGAAACATTAACATCACCACAGACGTTGAAAAAACCGGGTCGTTAAAAACCGCGGAGCAAGTTCTGACCAAGTAGACTAGGGGTGATGAATCCCCCGAATGTAGTGGTCGAATAAAGCTTCACTGATTTGATAAAAAATGAAGTTAGACAGATTGGTTTATAGCCAATCCAAAGATTTAACAAAATATGTTGCAATACTCCAAGTAAGAACTTGATAGCTCAATATACTGTAAAATAGACGTATTTCGGTCTTATCAAAATAATGTTGACTAGAAAATCACAAATATCACTTGCTATGAGGTCAGACTTAAGACAAGAGAAAGAATTTGACAATCTACTCACAATTCGGCACGCTTCGTAGCATGTGATTTAGACAGCTCAGAAAAGTTGAAAACTCGATCGGCCCAACCTTTATTTAATATCCAGTCTCATCGGAAGTACGTACACAAAATTTGAAGCAAATCGGACAAGTCTAGCTACTGAACCAACGTGCCTGAAATTAATATGGGATTTTTCGTCAATTTACATGAAACATTCGCATGTGCACCGCTGGGTGGCACTGTTTCAGATTATTAAAATTTTTCTAAAAATGCTAAACCTAACTATTATTTCACATATATGGACCAAATCGCGGAATGTTACGTTACATTCAGACGGATATTTCGACATGAATTTCCCTGATAATACATATTTATGTTACTAGTTATACAACCATCTGAGAGTATGCTCATTTGGTGAGATTTTCTTCAAATATAAATTTTTTTGTATGCTTTGTTATTTGTAAGTTAAGAACGTCTAAGCATGGACTGTTACGTTACATAATTTTGGAAGCAGTTTTCAAAGTTGTCTTACATTGTCGAAAAAGTCTGCTCTCCTACTGAACTATTTTTAACAAATGTTACATATTTTCTAAGCTTAAGGGTGAAAGCTGAAAACAAAATGTTGATAATGCTGAAAAATATATTTTTGGCTTGTGTAAAAGCAAAAATGTTAGGACTGTTACGTTACACTAAAAGACTGTTACGTTACATGTGCGATCTTCGTTTGCATCTAAAGTTCGATTATGCATTAAACTGACTTTAGTTGTTCTATTATACAATGGATAACCTTAATTAATTGGTTTCAAAATAAAACATGCAATAGATACCAAGAAATCAAAATTAACTTATTTTTAATATTTTTAATCATATAAATAAAGTAAAACTAGATTTCTAATTGGGTCCCAATACAATGTGTCATTATTTGGATTATTCTGATGCAACTGACGTTAATCATGTGTGGTCAAACGAGAAATAATTTTTTTTTAAATTGGATAAGCAGGACAATACCTTCCTTTCAACCACCTTCCTTATACTTTCGCTTAGGTTCAAACAATTGTCGAGTAAGTCCAACATTTGTCGAGTAACTCCGATTGTATCAAACAGATCTGTTTACATAGCAGTAGAAAATGAAATTTTAATTCTTTCTGATTATTCAAGGGGAAATTCATATGGTTACGTTTAGAAAACTGGCTTCTTTGAGTCACTACATGATGAATAAAATTCTTCTTTTATTATGCAATAAAAGAATTTTATTCTTCATGTTGTGACCCAATTGAAAGTGAATGAGTATAGTGAATTATATCCTGTTTTCGTAGTGTTAGAAGAAGCGAAAAATCCATTATTCACTTGAATTTGATGAGTCGCTGCTAATACTTTTTACTTGAGTAATAAAGGCAAGCTCATTCAAAATGTATTTTACGTCGATAATATCAATTTTTGTAGCTTTCTCGAAGTTAATATTTATTTCTGTATTGTTTAATACAGTATCAAAGCCTGAAGTAATGCACTATACAATCACAAGTAAAAATGTTCTTCCTTGACATCATTTTGGCATTTGCCCCTATGCTATCAATACAGAATTTCCCGGGTTATTAAATTTTCATACCAAATTATATTAAATTTTCATACCAAATTAACTTTTGAAGAGAACAAAGGAATTGCAGCAATGAACTTATTTGCAATCTACAAGCTTTATTTAACTTATTCTAAGCATAAAAAGGATGTTTTTGGGCTATAAAATCAACATAATATAAAAAATCAAATAATCTATGCAAAAAGACTGGTTCGTTACAAATTGTTTGTGGCTCTACACAATGACATACATAAATATACCCCCATAGCTTTATTTTTTTTGGAAAATAGGTCAAAAATGCTCGAAGAAAATTTCATGTTTGTTTTGTTGACGTGGTAGCCACAAAAAGACATTAATATTTGAAGCATATTAAAATATGTCGCAAATATTAAAACGGCCAGGCCTACTGTGCAGAGTTGGGTTTGAAGTTGTTTCAATATTATTCGGCAACTGAATTATTCATTTAATGAACAATTCAACCAACTTGAATGAGGATGAAACGAGGACAACCGTACCGACCGTTTCAGTTTGAGGGGGGTTGGGTTAAAACGTTGGGAGTGACTGGGCTAAAAAGGGTAATGTCACTCCTTTGGTCCTTTTGGATGGGACAGAGGTATTTATTTCACTCTCAAAAAATCAAAAAAGTGCGGTAATGAAATAAATTTTATTTTTCGTGTGGTTTCGTTTTTCGCATTTTGGTCCATATGTATAGTTTGTGGGAATCGATCACTGATACACAACCATGCACTGCTACGCCCCATGCAAAACTGACTCAGACATCACTTCATTGAAAGTTTAGTAACTTCTTCTAACAAGGTTGATTTGCAGTCTTCGACAAAGCTGCAGACCAATCAAATATCTTTCTTATTTTCACTTGATTATAATTTTATGGATACAGTGGCATCTAGCGGTGAAATTTCGAGCTAGTGAGTTATCACCATGTAAATTATCGAAAATTCTCATACAAACTTCAATGACGTTGGTCCGGTAGCTGGACTTGTCCGATTTGCTTCAAATTTAGTGTACTCATGGTGGGACTAAAAATCGACTCAGGGCTTGGCCGATAGGGGTCGTTTGTTTCTTGTCATTCTAATGCATTCTTGTTATGAATTATAAATCGATTCATGGCTATTCTAGAGCGTTTTCCATGCTGTTTATAATTTGTAATAATAAATGTATATTTCAAAAATGAAAGTGAATATAAATACATTTTTGCAAAGATTAGGCATCGAAGCATTTCAAATGAGCATAGAAATATCATTTCAAGTAGCATAACAAAAATGAAAAGTCACAGACCCAAGGCAAACATCTGTCTATTCATTTAACGCCTCTTCCGACTTTGAGTGAGGGAGTGTCACATTGACGTTGATAAAAAAATTCAAATAGAACCGGACATTGCGTCAGTGACGAAGCTGTTTTTCGCACCTTTATAGTAAACCTTTGATCTGAGTGGTATTGTCTCGGAGAAATTCATCTTCTATATTCTTTACTGAGTTCTGACAACCAATCAAGAACATGTTTTCCCTGAGAACCCCATTTCCCCTCTACAATTTCACTTTTTTCTCAAGCGTTAAACGGAATATAACGAAACAAAAACCAACCCTTCCTGGCCCAATTAGGATAGCCTTGTCGTCGCCGGTCTTCATTCGATGTCGTTTGTCTTTCCGGTACGGAAACGGATCCAAGCAATAACTATTGTGATGAACGCACTTCAGTATCAGTCAGCGCCACACCACACCGGCCATGTGAAGTGAGAGCCAGCTTTCTTCTACGACCTACTCGAGTTAGCACCTATCTTGGTTGGCTTTGTTTTCATTTATGATTCTCTTTTCACGCCTCAATCATTTATTCATCTTAAATTACAGTACAACATAAAAAGGGAGGAGTCATTATCACAAACTGTTAGTCAATGGTTTCTCAGCTACGGTTCTGTTTATAATCTGCAACAATATGACCACAATTCGATAATGTATTTATTCTATTTGCGATGGAGATCTTAAGGGTGTAGTAACATTGATCCAAATAATAAAGAAATTATACCATTTCTCATACATTTATAAATGGCTGAAAATATGATTGCTATGCGATCTTTACTTCAAACCTAGAAAAACTTTACATTCATGTAACATGATGCTCGACTATGCCTTAATTCACCTTTGATAGAAAACTATAATTCCCACCACTCAACGACACCGTATGCTGTTCCAGATCCTTTAATGCAGATCAGTGACCAGCCTAATCACCGCAATATCTCGAATGAAAAATCCGATTAACCTATGTTCCTCACACCCTAGGGACAGCATATACCGAGCGTATGTTCTTCAAGTTAGCAGCATCTCGAAGCGAATAATTGAAAGAAGACAGCCTCGTCCTTGTAAGAAAACATACCGACTCAACGATGGCAAACTCGAAAAATGTGAACAATGGTACAGTTTGCAAAATGAGCAAAGACTAAAAAACCATTCATAAATGATGTAGCGATTTTAGGGGCGAGGTGTAACGACAAATTGTGACATGTTGTGACATATGGGGGAGGGGGAGTAAGCAAGAACGTTACATAACATGTTTTTGCTGAATAATTTTTTTGAGAATTTGTTACGTAATAGGGGAGAAGTGGATAGAGAAATTTGTGACAATTTGTTACATTGAGAAAAGGGGGAGTCAATTCTGGGCAATTTCTTCGTTACGTAATTTATGAATAGTCCCTAAGGAATTCTTTATTGTAATCTGTTTGAAATTCGCGATATTTCCATTTAAAATAGGTATGGATGTATTCTAACAGATTAGTTGTCTATTTTCATCTCACCGATTATGGTCAATGTTCGACGTATTTTTATTCGTTGTGTAATCGATTAAGAACTTTAAAATCACTAAAGTAGGAGTTCATTGCAACGAGGATACCAAAATTGGCCCCCTGGGGAACTTCGAATTTCATATCCTTTTAAATCGTAGTTTACCCAAAATACCGCGAATTAGCTACAGATCTGATAATTGACCGCATAGCATACATAATTGACCGCATAGCATACTGTTCAGTGAATCGAGGATACGCAGAACGTATGGGACCCGCCAACCGATTTCCCTTCGCTCTCTGAAGAAGCATACAATTCGCCGATCCAACCTGCTTCATCAACGGCGCTGTCATGGATTCCATCACGACTGGTAATGCCGTTCCGACCTTGTTGTCCGTGCCGCACCATCATGAATCAATGCAAACTAGGACGTACTGAAGTTGCAACCTTCAAACTCTTCGCCATAGATCCTCAATCATCTTGGTCCAGAGTAGCGGCTCGATCTTGCAACATACGCGAAAAAGAGGTGGTTCTAAAACAGCTTAGGGGTTGATATTTGGAGAAAATGAGCTAAAAAGAATGATATTTTCTTCCAATGGAAAATGAATGTCATTCTGGAGGACGCCAACGGGAGTAGGGAAAGCAAGTCGACCAGTACGACGAGTCGGTAATAGGTTGCGACACGGCTCGACGACGAGCAAGGAGCTGCAACAGTAGCAATAGCTGTGCTCCCGCAGTCGAAGGTGTCTTAAAAGCTGGCAATTTATTCATTGATTTCGGTTCCAAATACAACGCCGCAACAGACAGTTACAGTTCCGACATCAATATCTACGCCAACCTCTAGACTAAGCGCCCTTCCAAACGACATTTCATAAGATTCCAATTCAAATTCAAACTATTCACTTGTCTTCGAACTAGGGAGAGTCGGGCTTTGGAACAAACACCCGCCAAAAGTCATTACGGTAGTCCATTATTGCTTGTCTCTACACAAATGCCACAAGTAAGCGGTATTACCGAAAATTTATGCGACTGCAAATTGCGGTCTTTTGGCCAAAACCAAGAGCCTGAGGAAATTCTACGTCGACAAATGTAAACGAATGGGTACCGCAATAGTCGTTAAGTAAATATTGTACGAAGTAGAAGCAACGATAAATGGTATCGAGAAAGTTATTAATGTTCTCTGGGGATCAACAGAACTGTGCGTTGTTTTTCAATTCATTCTACAATACCGGCGTGCATTCACGAATATGAAGAATCTAGCAAATCCTAAAAGTTGTCTGGGCACCATACAGAATCTCTGCCTGGAAATATTAATCCACACCATGTTAAACGGGCTTGTGGAACGTGTCACCGCCAAAAGCGAAGAATCTACAATATCGATAATCGATAATAAGAATCTACAATCGAATCTATAATCGACCTTCGAGACCCGATGTTCCTTCATGAACTGTTGGAGAAACTACCGTCCCAGATGGAGATGCAATGGTAACAGTACAAGCGTATTCAATACAGTTTCGGACGAGACTTTATTGGTGAACACTGCGAGCTAGCAGTCGAAACCAAGCAAAGCGTAATGAGATAAACAAGCGTGCATGCAAAGACAGGAGTAGATCATAAAATGGCGACAAGCACCATCAAGAGGTCGAAGTTATCGACAGCACCATAGTTGGTTAAGAAATGCTGTTCGTACTGTTGGTGTGTGTACGGGAAACAAGCTGGAGACCCTGAAGCGTTGAAATAGTTAAATGTCCACTCAAAACAAGAGCGGTTTGTGATCCGTGAGTTGCACAAGTAATAGTATTTTAAAGTAGAAGAAGCGGATCTAGCAATTCCATTCGAGTCCACACACCGCATTCGAGTACATTCTAGAGCCTATTAACCGTAGGACAGCCGACAGTTTTGAATCCGGATTGTTCCGAAAAACTTCATCAACCTACCTTACCGCACATTTATCTGCTAACTTCAGTTTCTGGTAAAACGTTTCGATAAAGATCTGCATCTGCAGGACGAGGTATGGAGATGATCAAATAGTACGAGGTGAAAAAGTAGATGTACCAGATCACCCAGTTGAGTTTCAACAGTCTTTTGCCAACTGGAAGGAAGGTGCGTTATATATGCTACTACAACCGAATTCTGCAAGGGTATAGCAGAAACTGGATGCTTGGAATATTAAGAAAACGTCTCTGAATCTGGACAGGGCAATATACTCCGAATGTGTATTTGGAATGGTATTGAAAGCAATCGTAGATTTGTTTAAGTTCGACACTTTGTGGAAGGTGGATCTGAATATGAGCTGCAACATATCTGGATGCCGGACTATGATTAAATTGCGACAGAAGTGCGCGAAATGTGGAGAGATTTCACTTTCCCATTAAATCGATTCAGCAATTAAAATATATTGGCTCAAATAGCACGTTTCTCGTATGTAGTCGGAGATTAGTGCCTTGCGTGTCTTCTCAACATTTCCTGAGCAGAAGGCAAAGGGAAGGGGGAGGGAGCAAGTAGAATTGGAAGGGCGGAAAAAATAACTGCACAAAAACAAACAGCACACAGCAAAAAAAATCATGTAACTTTACGTCTTGCCAGATGCACATAAAAGGAGCGTCCCAATTCATATAAATTTACATTTTATTACATGTAAAAATGAGAGATGTTCGGCTTTTTCTAGGTCATTCAGTCTGAGTTTTACATCAAAAGAGTCACAATATTCAATTTTACATATCATAGCATGTAAAGTCCTATTATCGGACAGAAAAATAGGTCGCTGCGTTTTTTACGTCACATTTAATTTTCATTTTTTCTAAGAGTGCAGGTTAATCAAACTCACAAGTAATTGAAATCGCGTGCAAGTAAGCTTTCACCGAAAAATATCAACTAAAAAACGACAACATTCATGAACGGTGACTGAAACCTTGAAACAAGTAAGCTTAAAGCTCTTGACCACAATTGAGAAGGAGCTTTAGTATGTTTCTGAAGTTCATTCGTCCGAACATGATGTCGTCTATGTAAGGACGGCCGAAAACTTGAAATCGCAATTGCGCTATTGCTTGGTAGTTTCATATCAGCTTCCGTAGTCGGATTCACAAAGATCACATTCAAATGGCTCAGCTCGCTGAATAGTTGCCATGCGATAATTGAGTTTACAGTGCCCGGTTGAACCGCTGGTCAGCGTGTCGCAGTGGAGTTTTGAAAAATGCAGATTTTTCGAAATTACTGAGCACGGTTGTTCTAGAAATTGCGGTACTCGGATGAAGCCCAGGACAGTATTTTTCTCTTATCTAAATTGACAGGGCGGGCTCAGTAGCAACGAATTTAATCGTTGCATCTGCCCTGACCTATTCGTCAGCTAATCGATTTGGGTTTGCGATCACTAGCTGGAACCGTGATTTGTCTGCGCTTAGAGCCTTGATTGAAGACTATCGGACCCAAAAATTACAACTTTGCTGGACCAGCCCTGTTGATTGTATCCCGCAAATAATCCTGTAAGGAAAACTACATGTGACTGTAATATCGATTGGAGCATGAATATCTTTCCTCATCCTAACATTTCTGACCACAGTCGTGTATAACTGGTAGTAACCTGCAGTCTGTATGTACATGATAGTGCTTCTTGTTTGAGGTGTATGTGTAATGGTTTGATATTTAGAACGGCCTCATGAGCAGCAGTAGGAGTTGTGGTATGTTTGAATACCGTATCAAACCTATTCGAATCGGTTATGAATGGTCCAAATTTCTTACACTGCGAGCAGCGTATTTAAGACGATCAACACGATTGTGTGTTTAAACGATTTATAATGACCAACTTGTCCTTATTGACAACGCATGCACTCGATGGATTCGCCGACGAGCTGCAAACCGATGCTTTTTGCATGGATCTTTCACGATGTACCCAAGCCTAGACAAATTCGGTATTCGTTGATAACTTCTGCGCTAGTTTTAGCACCTAAGTTAGTTTAGTAATCTTGGCAAATTAGTTTAAAATCGGAGAAAATGTTGCAGCTAGTGTTCATCTTCAGGATAGGAAAACCGTTAAGGATTAAGCGATTTAAGACAACATAATTCACGCATTGATCCGTTCTACAGTATAATTTTGTTCTAATGCTCGGAATCCGTATTTCCAGGACAGAATTGACAGAATTCTTTGACATCATCAATAGCAAAATACACTCCAACTGCCGAGTTACGAATACTCTCTACATCCGAAGGGACTGTTTTCGAGCCCCATTCATTTCGGGCTTAATTGTTGGCAGGGTGGATTGCTGTACAATTCTCGAACGCCTGGACTATCAAGTACGCGTTGGAGCTCTACGAAATCACTCTCTCCTGCGACTAGCTTTCCGAAGAAGTAACTAGGGTTGCAATAGCGTTGTTACTGAACTTCAGTAAGCATTCGAGTTCCGGGGAGACACACGCTTAAAACTAAATTTGTGTCAATGTTTAAATGTAAGCAGGGCCGTCGTTACACTTTTAGCACGAGTGGGTAGTAAGACAAGCATTAAGTGAGTTTTTTTGTTACTGAGAATTTGTCGCATATGCGGAATGCACACGCTTACATTCACATAAAATCACTTGTGGTGTGTTTGTGCAAATGGGATCGTGGTACATCAAGGATTCCAAACGCGTGTATTGAGTACCCGAGACACATGTGTATAATGGCAGTTTTAAAATTAATCAGTCTAAAGTTTCTAGTGGGTGGTCTGTTGGTGTATCTACAAACAAGTAAATGGAAATATCTTGCCGAAATCTGTCCAGGTTGCTTTTTAGCAAATTCCATGAAGCGGAACGGGCAATTAATTTTGGACCATTGAACTGAAATTAGTAAAACCGCTCTATCGGAACCACCCAGATTACTAATCTAGGAAGAACTTCGTGCGTAGGAAATTGTTTTAAAATGATTCCCCATCACTTCAGCATCCACCAGAAAAAAACTACCATATAGTGAAGAATTAATTTCTTTATCCTGGCAATAATCCAAATCCAAAATTTAGGTGTGGTTTATTAGAAATATATTTGAAGTCAGTCAACACAAAATGTGAACTTTGCGTGATGAATGATGAAGAGTGAAAAAATATTACCGGACAAAACTCATCGCGCACAGCAGCATACACCATTTTCTGGGAAACGAGAAAACGAGCTGCTGAAACTCGGTGCCGTTATTATTTTTAGCTTTTGTCTTGATGAATTTTTAAAATTATTTCACATGAGACCACCTATGCGCACTTTAGTATGCCAACAGCGTCAGCGTAGATTAATTGCTCTGGAAGTGAACGCCGGTTGAATTGCTTTGCGAGGGGTGCGACGACGGCGAGAAAGACAGTAAAGTGCGGCCACCCGTCAGTGCCATGCCGGAGCACATGTGCTTTTCCATGAATACTAGATCTGCATAACCGAGTACTGCCACTGCCATTTCAATTAAATTTCGCACGTATATTCAAGCATTCTAAACTTTACGACTTTACCCCGAATAATGAATAGTTAAGTATCACACGGAAAGACCTCAGAGATATCCATCATCAGTAACTTTGATGAGTACGTAACCGATCATGGGATTGATTCCAATCCTCAATTTAAAGTTCATCTGATTTTTTAGTTTGAAAACAGCATGCATTTAGGCCCTCGTTATTTATATATCTTTTATTTTTGTGAATGAAGTAGTATAAATTTACTAACGATGATTTTTTCGTAAAAGAATTAGTTGAATCCAATGGTTAAATGCGTTTACTGGATAAGTTTTTTGGCATTTCAGCTGTGAGAACTGGCGTAATATTAGGTCAAATTCAGTAATGTACAGTAGCTATGTATTTTTAGGAATAAGAACTACTATAAAGGCAAAATATGAGAATGAGATGAAATGCAGGCGATTGGGATCATGCTGAGCAACCACAGTTATAAAACTATTGTTAATTTTGGAATTATTAACCTTTAATAAAATTATAATTATTTTGAAAGGGTACATTTCACAAATGCACCAGTTACAGTATGGCCGAAATAAGTACTAGTGGTGACTCCACTATTTTATTCTATATACGAAATTGATGAACGGGAAATTGCGATTTAAAACAGCTTTCGACCGGGAATTTCCGTTTGCGGTCCGGTTCAAATCCATGTTTAAGCTATACACCAGGCACTATCACTCTGATGAGGCAGATTTATGTGGAGGGTTGCGTGCTTGATCCACGGTGTCAAAGCTGACATCTACACACCGCACAATCTGGTATCTCTGTTTAGACCTGTCCCTCTTTCCTCTTCCCAGCATCATTGACATACACACCGTTGTTATTAACTTCTCTACACGAGAGACATGCACGGGCAGAACCCATTACCGGTGACAATTGACTACATCAACGCGTTCAATTTGATAGCTGATTACAACATGTAGGTACGTGTTCGTCCATCCGTTCGTCCGTCAACTGCCGTACCATCTGGGCGGATCCTGGCACCCGCACGCTACCCAAGTGTCAGCGGCAGTGCGTTGGCATAGAGCGCCGTGTGTCTAATCTTGGTTTCTCTACCACACGAGGCAGCCAGTGAACGAGAAAACCACAAAGCAGTGGACAGCTCATATGACACGGAACGCATACTCTCAGCGTCGAAGCCCATCACCACGTTCCATGCCTGAACAGGCTAATATCTTACCCACAATGAACCGACAGCTGTTTCATGAGGTCAGGGAATTTGTCACGTGTCAGCTGCAGTCCCGATTTTATTCGTCTAATAAATTGTTCAATATTACATTCGATACGGAACGAAAAGCGCAGGGTTGCGATTATTCTACAGTATCTAGAACAACTTGGGCCATCGTTGGCGGAGAATTGTAGATATGAACAGTAACATTTCTTGGATAAAATAACTGCGTCGATATTGAAAACAATAGATTTTTTACAGTTGCAATAATAGCCAAAGCAATTCGCATTGAGCAATCGATGACACCTACTCACAGCCTTAGTTTATTTTCTTTACAAAATTATTTGCCAATAAAATTTACCAACATTTTTGCTCCATTTTCAAGAATCATTACAATATCAGAAATACACGTGTTAAAAGATATACAACACAGTAGAGCATATTGGCATATTTTGGAAATTTTCTTTGGCGCAATGAAGAGATGAATCTTGTAAAATGGGTTTTTTGATGCCGATTGTAAAGCATCAAAAATCATTTTTTTCAAGTGGCTTCATCATAAGTAAAATTTCGCGTGAAATTCTATGTCAATTTCGTGTGAAATTCTAGTTGCAATTAAATGTTTAAATTCCACGTGAAATTCACTCCGCGACAAATTCTACATGAACTTTAATGTTGAATTTCATGTGAAACCCTATGCGAAATTCCACGTAAAATGTTACGTGAAATTTCGAGGAAAATTGCACGTGAAATTTCGCGAAATTTCACATGAAATTCCTAATCAAATTTCGCGTGAAATTCTATGTGAAATTCCACGTGAAATTCCGCGCGAAATTCCATGTTAAATTTCGCGTAAAATTACACGTGGAATTACAAGCGATTTTTATCATGTAATTCCTTATGAAATATCATGATAAATTCCACGGGAAATTCCACATCAAATCGTCGTGAAATTTTATGTGAAATTTCTTGTGAAATTCTATCTGATGTCCCACGTAAAATTCCTCTTGAAATTCCGCATGGAATTCCACCTAAAAATCCATGTGAAATTTAACGAGAAATTTCACGTGAAATTCAACTTGAAAATCTTCGTTTCATGTGAAAGTATAATTGAGATTCAACGTGGAATCCCGCCTGAAATCCTACGTGAAATTACACGTAAAATTCTACGCGAAATTCCTCGTTAAAATTCACGGAAAGATCTCGTGAAATTCCACTTGAAATCCCACATGAATTGTCGTATGAAATTCCTCGTGAAATTCTAGGTGAATAAGCACATGAAATTCCGGAAAAATTATACTGAAGTTCCACGTAAAATTCCAAATGAAATCCCATTGAAGTTATACGTGAAATTCCTAATGAAATTCCACGCGAAATTTTGCATGAAATTCCACACGATGGTCCACACGAAATTCCACATGAAATTCTTCGTGAAATTCTGCGTGAAAGGTGTATTTCAATGTGAAATTACGCGTGGAATTACACGCGGAATAAAATTTCACTGAAGTTTCATTTGAAATTCCACGTGAAACTCCGCTTGGTCTTACATTCCAGGTGAAATTCCATGTGAAATTCCACGAAAAAAACAACGTCAAATTCTGCGTGAAATCGCGTACTAAGCTTAACGTAAAACACCTCGTGCAATTCAACATGAGATCCCATGTAGAATTTCACATGCAGATCTATCATCCAACAATATAAAAGTAATCAGTTAGGAAAGCTCATGACCGTACTCTTCTACTAATAATTCCGTTACCAACACATTGACCTAAATGAAATTCGATAGCAGTCAATAAGGAGACTTTATCTCTCCTTTCAAGTTAAGTTTGTGAACATTGATTCAGTCGTCGCGGAGAAAAAGATGTGTATTTAGTTCAGTGACTTCGTCATTCCCTCGAAGCTTCGGTTTCATCGTAGGTGCCCAAAGTAGTCAAAGAAGGTTTACTTAGTTGTCAGTGCGCCAGAATCACAAATCCCAGCAATTTTGAAAATATTACATAATGTTTGCGTTGCTAGTCTCTACGCATCGCTCGATCGAGATAGAAGTGTTTTGTTTTCGGTCTGTAGGAAAAAGAACAGTGCAGTAATCCGCGTTCAAGGTTATTTTGCCATTCTCTGCCTCTTCGAGGTTTGGACTTTTATTCTTTTGTGCGTGTGTTAACCGTTAGGCCACATTCCTCAACCTTTTGTTCGTAAAGCGAGGATTGAACAATAACCAGCTATTTAAGCTGGACTGGTGCGTCGTGGGAAACGAGTATACAGATAAGTGAAATTTACCTTTTTGATACATTTACGGCTTTTTCCCGTCTGCGCGGGTGCTGACCCCGTGCATTGACGGTGTCGATGGCTTCCTCCCCGGATGGCCAAATGGAGATCGAGTCGACTCCTAAGGCTCTCCCCCGACCCAAACAATATCCAGAGCTCTCGACCGGTCCCTTTGTGGTCTTCTTTCGGCCCAAAACAAAATCGCTGAATCTATTACAGATTTCAAAAGACCTGACGGAACGGTTCTCGGCTGTGACCGAAATAAAAAAGGTCCGCTCAGACAGGCTGAGGGTCGTGCTGACTAACTCAAAGCAGGCAAACGATATTGCTTGCTGCGAGCACTTTACGAAGGACTATCACGTGTATATTCCAGCTGTAAAAGTACAGTCTGAAGGCGTTGTCACCGATGACAGTTTGACATGCGAGGATCTGCTGCAGTACGGGGTTGGCCGTTTTAGAGACCGCATACTTCAGCCAGTGAAAATACTCGAGTGCAAGCGTTTGCACTCAGTAGTAGTTGCGGGGGATGGTTCAAAAACGTACCCCCAATCAAACTCTTATCGGTTGACCTTCGCTGGTACCGCTTTGCCAAATTACGTCCTCTTGCACAGGGTTCGTCTGCCTGTGCGTCTGTTTGTGCCGCGGGTCATGAATTGCACAAAGTGTAAACAATTGGGTCACACAGCCACCCATTGTAGCAATAAGGCCCGCTGTGGAAAATGCGGGGAGAATCATCTAGATGATTCGTGCAGTAAGAATGCTGAGAAGTGTCCTTACTGTGCAGAGAATCTGCATGATATCTCGGCATGTCCCGCGTACAAACTACGCGGGGATAAACTAAAACGTTCCCTTGCGGGACGATCCGAACGTTCTTTCGCAGAAATGCTAAAGAAAGTTACACCACCAACCTCAACAAACATCTATGCTCACTTGCCTCCTAACGAGGGCGAGGCTGATGACCCACAAGAGGGAACATCTACTAGGGCGCCTAGAAGTTATAGGAAGAGGAGGAACATTTCCTCTCCTAAAGTTCGTTGTAAAGGCCAGAAGGTATCCCTTGACGGGACTCCGAAAGTCACATCTATTGGAAGTGTTGCAACCAAACCGAAGCAATTAGCTCCTGGTCTCGGAGGATTAAACTCAGAGAAGGAGTTCCCAGCACTTCCCGGAACATCAAAAATCCCAAGTATTCCTCTGTTTCAGTTCGAGAATAATCGCGGCACTGGAATTATCAAACTCTCGGACATTGTGGACTGGATAATAAAAACTTTCAATATAACTGATCCAATTAAAAGTCTTATGTTAGCTTTTCTCCCTACAGTAAGAACATTTTTGAAGCAGTTGACTGCTAAATGGCCCCTCCTTTCAGCGATTGTATCCTTCGATGGCTAACTCATCGAACGAGGTCACGGATTTGATCACTGTTCTACAGTGGAATTGCAGAAGTATCATCCCGAAAATCGTTTCCTTCAAAATTTTAATAAATAATTTGAGTTGCGATGCATTTGCATTATGTGAAACTTGGTTAACTTCCGACATAGATCTCAACTTCCACGACTTTAATATTATTCGCCTGGATCGAGACACCCCCTATGGAGGAGTGCTTTTGGGGATCAAAAAGCGCTATTCCTTCTACAGAATTAACCTTCCCTCGATAACAGGTATTGAAGTTGTCGCTTGTCAAGTAACAACCAAAGGCAAAGATCTTTGCATAGCTTCCATATATATTCCCCCCAACACCGCGATTGGGCATCGCCGGCTACATGACATCATAGAATCCCTGCCTGCACCGCGACTAGTTTTAGGCGACTTTAACTCTCACGGTACGGAATGGGGTTGCCTTTATGATGATAACCGTTCCTCTTTAATTCACAATATTTGCGACAACTCCAACATGACAATTCTAAACACGGGTGAAATGACACGGATTCCTCCCCCACCTGCGCGCCCAAGCGCATTAGATTTATCCCTTTGCTCGACCTCGCTAAAGTTAGAATGCGCGTGGAAGGTAATCCCTGATCCCCACGGTAGCGACCATCTGCCGATCGTAGTCTCAATCAATAACGGCTCAAGGCCATTGGAAACAATCAATATTTCGTATGACCTCACACGAAATATCGATTGGAAGAGCTATGCTGCCGCGATATCCGACAACATCGAATCTACTCAAGAACTTCCTCCGGAGGAAGAGTACAGCTTTTTGGCTGGCTTGATTCTCGACAGCGCGAATCAAGCTCAGACTAAGCCAGTACCCGGCGCGAACATACAAAAACGTTCTCCCAATCCCTGGTGGGACAAAGAGTGCTCAGACGTGTACGCAGAGAAGGCCGCCGCGTTTAAGACCTTCCGGAACGACGGGTTACCCGCTAGTTTTCGACAGTACGCGACGTTAGACAAGCGAATGAAGAGTTTGATGAAAGCCAAAAAACGCGGTTATTGGCGCCGGTTCGTCGACGGATTAACGAGAGAAACATCGATGAGCACTCTTTGGGGAACAGCCCGACGTATGCGAAATCGAAACAGTACTAATGAGAGCGTGGAATATTCAAACCGTTGGATATTCGATTTCGCCAAGAAGGTTTGTCCGGATTCCGCCCCGGCACAGAAGATCTACCGCGCCGCGTCCCGTCACGATAACGCGAACGAAACACCTTTTTCGATGGTGGAGTTCTCACTTGCTCTCTTGTCGTGTAACAATAAAGCTCCAGGGCCAGACAGAATCAAATTCAACTTGTTGAAGAATCTGCCAGACTCTGCCAAGAGACGCTTGTTGAACTTATTTAATAAGTTTCTTGAGGCTAACATTGTCCCACACGATTGGAGGCAAGTGAAGGTCATCGCCATCCAAAAACCAGGAAAACTAGCCTCCGACCACAATTCGTATCGACCGATCGCAATGCTATCTTGTATCCGGAAGTTGTTCGAGAAAATGATCCTATCCCGCCTCGACAATTGGGTCGAAGCAAATGGCTTACTGTCAGATACACAGTTTGGCTTTCGCAAAGTCAAAGGGACGAACGATTGTCTTGCGTTGCTCTCAACCGAAATTCAAATGGCCTATGCTAGTAAAGAGCAGATGGCATCGGTGTTCCTAGATATAAAGGGGGCTTTTGATTCAGTTTCTATCAACATTCTTTCAGAGAAGCTGCACCAGCATGGTCTTTCAGCGACTTTAAACAACTTTTTACTAAACTTGTTGTCGGAAAAGCACATGCATTTTTCGCATGGTGACTTATCGACATCACGATTTAGCTACATGAGCCTTCCCCAGGGCTCATGTCTAAGCCCCCTGTTATACAATTTCTACGTCAACGACATTGATGTATGTCTTGACAATTCCTGCACGTTAAGACAACTTGCAGACGATGGCGTGGTGTCTGTTACGGGACCCAAAGCTGTCGATCTACAAGGACCATTACAGAATACCTTGGACAATTTGTCTGCATGGGCTATTAAGCTGGGTATCGAATTCTCCACGGAGAAAACTGAGCTAGTTGTATTTTCAAGGAAGCGTGAACCAGCACAACTACAGCTTCTATTAATGGGTCAAACTATCGCTCAGGTCTTCACAGTAAAATATCTAGGGGTCTGGTTCGACTCGAAAGGTACTTGGGGATGCCATATTCGGTATCTGAAACAGAAATGCCAACAAAGGATCAACTTTCTTCGTACAATAACCGGAACGTGGTGGGGTGCCCACCCAGGAGACCTAATTAGGTTGTATCAAACAACGATACTGTCGGTACTGGAATACGGATGCTTCTGCTTTCGATCCGCCGCGAACATACATTTCATCAAACTCGAAAGAATTCAGTATCGTTGTTTGCGTATCGCCTTAGGGTGCATGCAGTCGACCCATACGATGAGTCTCGAAGTCCTGTCGGGCGTTCTCCCGCTGAAAAATCGATTTTGGGAACTCTCATATCGATTGCTCATTCGATGCGATATCTTGAACCCGTTGGTGATTGAAAATTTCGAAAGGCTTGTTGAGCTCAATTCTCAGACCCGTTTTATGTCCCTGTACTTTGACTACATGGCGCAAAATATTAATCCTTCTTCTTACAATCCCAACCGTGTGCATTTCATAAATACTTCTGAATCTACTGTTTTCTTCGACACATCCATGAAAGATGAGATTAGTGGAATTCCGGACCACATACGCCCACAAGTGGTTCCAAATATTTTTTATAATAAATTCCGAGAAGTCGACTGTTCTAAGATGTTTTATACTGACGGATCAAACCTCGAAGGGTCCACTGGCATCGGTATTTTCAATCAAAAGTTCACCGCCTCCTACAAACTCAGTGACCCTGCTTCAGTTTACGCCGCAGAACTAGCTGCTATTCAGTATACCCTTGGAGTCATTGACACATTACCCGCAGACCATTACTTCATCGTCTCGGATAGTCTGAGTTCTATTGACGCTATTCGCTCGATGAAACATGGAAAGCATTCCTCGTATTTTTTGGGGAAAATACGGGAGCTACTGAGTGCTTTATCTGACAAATCTTTCCAGATTACCTTGGTGTGGGTCCCTTCTCATTGCTCCATTCCGGGCAATGAGAAGGCGGACTCCTTAGCTAAGGTGGGTGCCATTGAAGGTGACGTTTTTGAAAGACCAATTTGCTTCCACGAATTTTTCAGTATTACTCATCAGAGAACCCTCGAAAGTTGGCAAACCTCGTGGAGCAATGGGGAGCTAGGAAGGTGGCTACATTCGATAGTCCCTAAGGTATCGACGAAACCTTGGTTCAAGGGGATGGATGTGGGTCGTGACTTCATTCGTGTGATGTCTCGACTCATGGCGAACCATTACACGCTGGATGCACATCTCCGACGTATTGGGCTCGTGGAGAGTGGTATCTGCGCTTGTGGCGACGGTTATCACGATATAGAGCACATAGTCTGGGCGTGCACCGAGTACAGTTTCGCCAGGTCTCGGCTTATGGACACCCTCCGGGCCCGAGGAAGACCACCCAACGTCCCGGTTCGAGATGTGTTGGCAAGCCGCGATGTCCTCTATATGTCCCTTATATACACCTTCATAAAAACCATCAATATCCAACTTTAACTGCCCCTTTTCCTTATCATTCTCAGAAACGCTTTCTTCCACCTGTACCATACACCCACGATGGTTTGATGCGACTCCAAGGCGACACAAAACATCCCTGTCAAATGAGCCAACAAACACGGGACCTAAAGCACGAACATCACACGCACAACTCGAAATGTAGCCGATCAACATCTGAGCCGCACTACGAAATCGTCTGGAGAAACCCCTGCCATCTTAAGAACGACCACCCGGCGTCCCAGTACATGATTCTTCCTGATGAAGGCCACCCTGATTCTGTAATCCATCCGTTGATCTCCCGAAGTCTGAAACTGAAATAATGTTCTCCCCCTGCCATGTTTGTCCACCCTACTTCCCCTGACTCTTATACACAGAAGTAACACCCCTTCCCCCCCCCCCCCCCAAATATCTTCATGAAGCATTTAGCTCTTCTTGCCTTTTCTAGTTTTAACTATTATATTATATGATCTCGTTGAAAATGCCCAACTCTACTACCACATAAAATAACTCTAATTAATGTCTCCGAATCTTTACAAAATTTAATCACGCCCTCTAATTATTTCTACTTTTAAGATAGTCGTATAAATTTTCCCCCTTAGTTAAACATTATTTGCTCCAATAATCTCATTGCTAAAAATGTCAAACCATATTGCCATAAAAACTAAATGACCCCCTAATCTTACGAAAATTATATTACCCCCTTGTGTATATGTATAGCTAATCAATATGTAATCCCCTAGTTTTAAGTAATTTAAAATGTAAAACAAAAAAAAATTGGCACCTTTAAGCTAACGCAAACCTGCCTTATCAAATAAACGAATTGGAAAAAAAAAATAATGTTTGCGTAATTTATATTGGAAGCTGATACCGGTTTATATGGGAATTTGACGCGTGACTGCACTCTTCAACCCCTAACTCCGGAAATGTAATTCCCATCCAGATATAACTTAATAGCAGCCTATGGCGATTCTGCATCTCCAATTTGCTTATAATATTGAGAAAATCTGCCCAGCAATATCGAAGAAAATAAGTGTGATTCATTGACACATACACACATACATACACACATCGAGAAGGAGTAATCACTACTGAGTTGTGGTGGGGAACGCGTTCAACTGCGTCATATCGGTGGCTATCACCGTAGCGCTGCACGGAATACGGGTCCTGTAGTATTTGTGCAAGGTTCTGAGAAGTTACGTTCAGAACTGAGTACTGGTCTACGACAAGAACATAACGCAGGGGTCGGAATGGGTGGTTACGAAGTATGGCGAAATGAACTTCTATTTGACGTGGTTTTTGTCCGGGAACGGATGCTTCCGGAAGTACCTGCATTGGTTTGGACATGCTTCGTCACCCCTTTGCCTGGAGTGTGTAAATGGGCAGCAGACGCTAAAACGCCTGATGTTCGAATGTCCTAGGTTCGAAGAAGTTCGAAGGGGTATGCCTGGGGTAACAGTCGACAATATCGTTGAAGAGATGTACCCCTGTAAGCTTATCTGAGATGCGGTCAACAAAGTAGTGACGACTATGCTCTCCGAATTGCATAGGAAGTGGCAAAGGGAGCAACAAAGCAGCGCCGCCGACTAGAAAGCCGCCATGAAACAAGAAATTGGGTTCAGAAGAATTCCATCGCAGGGGAACTCTCCGCCGGAGTGCATTGGATCTACCGCCGGGGACCAATTAAGTAGTACGCGACGCAGCACCGCGTTCGTGTCATCGAATTTCGTGCGCTGGACGCCATGCTCCACCAGAATCGCCTGAACGACCTCGAAATCCTACCGGGTAGCTAGAGTAGATCGTGTGGAACAGCCCGCAGCGTGTCGTTAGGGCGCCGGTAAACCGGAAACTACGTTCCACCGGGAATCGGTGGTCATCTACTGACTGGCCCGTTGCGTAATCTAAGCCCACCGTCTACGACTAGATCAAGTAGATCGGGGAGCTAAATGGCTCACGAAATCAAGCATCGGTATCGGTATTAATCCCCCGCCACAGCCACATTCTAATTGGCTGGAAGTTAATTGGCTCACGAATCATACATCGGTACCGAGAGAAATTCCACCGCAAGGAAACTCTCAACTTGAGCAGGGTAGTTTCACCAGTAGATATCGATAAAGCCGGGAGCTAAATGGCTCAAGAAAGGGGGTGTCGGTGTCGGGAGAAATTACTCCGTCGGAGAACTCTCAGTCGGAGTAAGGTGAGTTTCCCGTCGGGGACTATCCGAGTAGATCATGCTAAGGCTGGGAGCCGAATGACTCACAGAAGGCTCATAAAATGGCTCACTGGGATGAGAATTTAGATTTCGATTTAGATTCAGTCAACACTCGACAAGATGAAATTCATAAAAGTTATTTCAGTTTGAAATCAGATATCAATTGATACATTATCCGAGTTGGCAATGACATTTGGACTATGCGTCCACATTGCATATTTCAAGGAACTGTGGGCTGAAAATGCAAAAAAATGGGTTTCCCATACTAATAAACATATAAATTTCAATCTCAATGCGGAATGCTATGTCATAATCAATTTTACACAGGTCAGGTATACCTAAAAATCTCTTCTCGAATTTTTTGATTCTGCGATGTGCATAACATTTCATAGAAATTGTTTAATCAGTTTTGCAATCTTTCTGATGAAGGTGATCTGATTACGACAGGTTTCAATTGAAATAAAGTGTAAAGTACGACAAGCGGGTTTTGTTTGTTCAACCCCCTTTCTTTGTCTGGTTTTGATGTGGGCACAGTCAAGCGCTAGAAAAATATATGTACGCCTGTACGATAATAGAGTAAAGATGCGACACTGTGCTCCGCTCGATTTGTCGTACACGGAAAAGGTCAGAATCGGAAAATGGGAACAGAAAATTGTCTATGCAGCTTTCTACAGCATTATACAGGAGTATGGCTTCCTACCGAGCCAAGGCCCTGCCATTGCCCATAAATTAAATATTAATTTCGTGTCAAACGGTGTAAATGTAAACATGCAGAATAGACATGCGGACGAACAGTAGCTTAGGAGAAGGTGTGTTAAGTGTGCCTGTGTCTGGCAGTGTTTGCCTCTCTCTATGTGTGCGACAGGTAAGGAAGGAAAAGGGTTGGACATAATTGGATATAAATTACAACGTATCGATAGCCTCAAGTCACGCACCGAGCTCGGGCAGCATACGAAATATTCGCCGGTGCTCACGGAAGGTGGGGCCGCTCTCCCCTGTTGAAACACCAAGCCCGGTAGTGTTATTGAGGTGCGCATCTTCCTTGTCCAATCGTGGGAAATCATGTGCCAGGAAGCCGTGTAGCCTTTAACCTGGATACCTTCAGGCAAGTCGATTGTATGATATGTATACATATCTTTGCCTTATCCGCCCTGGCGAACTGTCAATTTCAGCCGGATAGATGAAACCGATATTGAAATGAATGTGGCGTTTTCCTGACGCCAATCGACTCGTTGATTGATACTTTTCCAGCGCTTCGATAGCATTTTTGTGCAAATAAATCTTGTGAGCTGAATTCGGATACTTTAAGATGGATCAGAATCAATATCTGGTTTCTCACAAACATCAATGTGACATTTGGTAAACAAGTCGGCGAATTGCGTACTGTTTGTTGAAACTCTGAAGTCAACATTGTACATTCCTTTTCAGAGGCGGATCCAGAAACAAATATCAGGGCTGAGAGAGTCTGAAATTTCAATTTTGATATTAACATTGTACAATTAGTAATACGTAATAACCTTACTTAATTAAAATTAATTTTGGTGCTCAACTTTTGTTTGGAATGATTTAAAGTTTGCAACTAATATAAAATTAAAACTAATTTTAAATTAAAAAATCACAATTTGCAAATGCGCGTTACATTTGTATAAAGTTTTCAATTATCATATTCAGAAAAAAGTATACTACATGAATTGTAAACTATTCTTAAAAATGTTTTAGAACCGTCGAAATCGGTTCCAAATTTGCTATTACCTTCCATCATTGTTAACTATCATGTATCGCAATAAAAAAAGAAAATCATGGTTTATTCATTATTCTACACTGCTTGACGTTATTCCCGTTTAACTAAGATGGCTGCTTAATAAACCGCTTTTGACGAATTGTCCTTCCGCCCAATGCTACTGCGGCGGAACATTGACCAGAACATTTGAGGGCGCCACCATTGTAACGCGACCACCCAATCAAATCGTCTAAATACGAGTTTGAATAGAATTATGCACCCACATCGTTGTGACAAAAAAAACTAACTTCAATTGGCATTCTCTCGTTCCTGCGGTATCACAATGTCGATTCACTCGTTGTGGCCGCCATTACCATTTTCCCGCACATTATCCCGCTACGGGGCACAAATGAAAGGCAATGATAGCAAAACAGAACCGATGTGTCGACCTGTATGTTGGATTTAAATTATAAATCAAGTAATTTGCTATATTTATGACACGCCATACAACAATAAAATCACACAAAATACACCGCCGGGAATCGGCATCGGGCTGAAATTTGGGGCCGAGTCATATCAAATTAATTTATTTGTCGCTTTTGTCCGGGCTCCATTTCGTATTAGGTCGTGTCACCGCAAATAGAATTTCCGCTCTCGGTGGCACATTTCCTCTCACGTACAGAGTGCTCCACCTCTTTTTAGGTTTGCGGCGGTGGGTTAAAATGAAACGGAAACCGCCATCCAGCGCAAGACACATCTCCTCTCTTGACACTATAGACAGACCTAACCTAGCAGCAAAGCAGAGCTGCAACTGCAGCCAAGCTCCATTTTAATGTGGCGGGTCTGAATAAAGCCAAAGGTATAGTGATTGGTCGTTACGGGAGCTCGATGCTGGTATCATCTGATCACAATTTATTATTGTTATATCTGTACTACCTACCTATTTCGAATGAATAAAATAATTGAAAAGTGTGAATTTTCTCACCGATCGCTTGGTATACATTTTCAATGATAAAGCTATCAATATTTTATCTATTTTACCTATACCACATTTCCACGATGCCATGGTGGAGAATATTCAAGCAGCTTCTTTAGACAGTTTAAATTTTACCAATTTTATTGTATATGGGAAAAGCATAAGATACACAGTGAACACCCGATTTTATCAGCATTTTTGGACCGATTTTGTCGTCCTCATAAGAAATTCCGTTTATCCGTTCTAACAAACGAATCCTTCGAGTAAATTCTTTCTTAAGCATATTTTTTATCTGCAAAATAGTTCAAAATAAAAATATTATTTTTCTTTTGAATTTGGCAGTAACGACCCCTTTAAGCTAAATTCTTACTAAATACTTAGACTTTGTTATGGGGCTATGTCCAAGGACTAGAGAAGAATCTTTTAAGAGCATGTCCAGGGACTAAAGAAGAATATTTTAAAGAGAAAGCAAAACATATGATTTGTTTCTGTGAATGTCCCCGTTTTGTCAGCCTAAAATAAATCAAGGGGCGGATAAAAATGGTTTACAAATAATGTATTGGGAAAATATTTTGTCACAATTTCGACGCCATGAGTTGAAACAAAATTTATAATCATTTTGAATTTTTTTTGCGCATCGCGAAGTGCTAGGAAATGTAACTATTCGATGCAGGGTTACCAAAAATAGAAGATAATAAATTTTTGTGCAGTTTGTACAAAATTCAGAAGAGAAACAAAGATTTATCGTTAAAAAATTCTTAGTGATTATTTGAGATATTTAGATTTAGTGTTACTTTTATACTACAGCCTTTTCCTTGCAAATGTCCAGTCAACTATTTTCATTGCCCTTATGTAATCCGTGAAAATGGGGCATTCGTCGCGAAGCGATCCAGGCACGTGAATTCCACCAATTTTGCGCATTGATTAAACAACCTTTCTCTCCTTGGGAGCATCCCCGGTTTGACGAGTTGTCAAAAATCTTGATTTTCTTTTGATTTGAATGATTCTCTAGTAAATATACCTCCGGTATTATTTACTACAGAATCATTCGTAATCTGTTTTTTTAGGAAATTGTTCGAGCGATGTCGAAAAGTTCTAGTTTTTAGCAGCTGTGCTGCAAAATAGTTATAGTAAAAGTAAATATTGAAGTACATTTTTCTCGCAATGCAAATAATATATATTTTAATTTTGAATACATAATTTAATAACGAAAATTCTGTTCATCAGATTTGTTTACACGAAAAATGCTTAGAACATTGATTACCGATTTCAAACAAATAACTTCCAATTTCTCATATAAAACCACGCACACAACGACAAAACAACAACTTCAGTATATTGAGTTCACCCATAATTTATCGTTAAATAGATGGAAAATTATGCAGAACCGCGTGTTTGATTTGCCACTGTTGCATCAGAGTCAGTTTAAATTTTATATAGGGAAATGTGATTTTTTTGCTTCAAAACATTGTATTTCGGGATAGAATAAAATTATTTTTATTATGTACAAATGTCCGAGGAGCACCATCATAATTTTCAAAATAAAAATATTTGTATCACGATAAAATTAGGCTTTCAATATTCAACTTGAAAATTTTCATAGTTGGCAGCACAACTATGATCAATTTCCTTCAAAAAGCAATTAATAAACAATTCATTCAAATTTGGTTCAAATCCGTGAAGACCGTTTTCATGTTTGCATATTTGTTTGATCACTTCGCGCGGAATGATCCCTACGTATTAACAAACAATATTTTAATCTCTGGAACAAGCAGAGTCTATTTTGTGCTTCTGCTCGAGCTAGCATGGTGCGAAAACATTGACAGCTATATTTATTTCAAGGCAGAATAACAAAAGAAACCGTTATTTCGCTTCTTGTCATAGTGACCTACCGAGATGAGTAGGGGAGTCCGGGGCTAGTTGGCGATATTTTCCATTTTTAATTTTTCATCGTTTTGCTTAAGATGGATCCTGCAAAATAGAATACAGAAACCTGGCTGCGCTAAGGCATATTAAACGTTGAACTCTCGTCGAACTACGTAATATACGGCTGCGACCCAAGAGGGTGAATGTTTTGACGTTTCTTTGAAAAATGAGTGAAGGCAACATAAGCTGGCTCTCTGGCTCGGCTAGTTGTCAAAAATGACAGCGAACGCGCTTTAAGCAACGTTCAAATCGCTACGAGCCAATGTTGTTAACTCGACCTGAAAGTTTTTGAATTCAAACAAACTTTATTTTGATGTGCTTAACTGGTACTCAGGTTATAAAAGCGTTCGGATTTTGTGGAGAAGAAGGGATGCAAGAGAAAGCGTGAATTCTCATAGGGTAAAGTGTCTATTTTCACCATACTAAGCAGGGTGCCTCATTAATTCAATAATTTCTCGGCCTACAATCATTGGAATGCATAAAAATTGGCATCAACAGCTTTGCTTCATTGTTAAGAATCAATATAATAATACAAATGCACTGAAAACAATGAAATTGTTGTGCTTGAGCGCAACGAAAACTCGAATCGAGTGCCCCTATTGTTGCGCTACCATTTAACTCAATGTGTTGAACAAAGATGGCAGACACTGCTCTAACTAACGGCTTCAAATGGGTAGGGTGATAATAGAAACATGGCGAAAATGGGCTCAGCACCCTATATTGTTTCTAATTATTTGTCTTGATTCCAACTTTTTATTTTGTTATACAGTTCATGTGAACAGACCTTGAACATTTGAAACGTAGCTAGCGCTACTGGCATTTGGTGGCAGCTTCAGGCAACAAACAGTTTTCACGGCGATGGCAAACTCGCAGGTTCGCAGCTAAGCTTGTCAGGAATTGAACGTTTGGAGCAAATCGCCGTGTCGCCCTCCCTAATCAATCTGTATATATATATATATATATATATATATATATATATATATATATATATATATATATATATATATATATATATATATATATATATATATATATATATATATATATATATATATATATATATATATATATATATATATATATATATATATATATATATATATATATATATATATATATATATATATATATATATATATAAGCTGTGTTTATCTAAGGCCAAATAGCGATCCGGAGTCGTTTCACGCGCACGCTAATGCCGTTCAAACAATTCTGGACAATGCTGACAGCACCGACACTGTTCTCGTTTTTGAAGACTATAATCTTCCACGCCTTCAGTGGTCGCTCGCTAGCGATCTAAAATGTTACCTATCTATTACTGCCTCATCGGAACAGGAAACAGCTGTAACGGAGTCTATGGTTGCAGGCAGTCTGTACCAGATTTGTTCATTGACGAATGTGAACGGGAAAATCCTCGATCTTGGATTCGTAAACAGCATGGATACCACAGAGCTGCTTAACCCTCCAACTGCCATTATCAAAGTCAATCCTCACCACAAACCATTTGTCTTGCGGCTAGACGTACGTAGCAACACTGAATATGATTCATTTCAGTGGATTGACGACCTTGCTTTGACGAAATCTCTACACAGATTGCCACTGTCGACTGGATCGACATAATGTGTTGTATTGAGCTTGAAAATGCAGTTGCGTTGGTCCATAGCAAAATATATAATATAACGGATGTGCAATAAAAAATGAAAATGATTACAATCTTTTTCTGTAACTAAAGTACAGAGCCTAAATTTTTTCGCTTGGGTGCTGTCAGTTCAATCGAAAATAGCATCGAAATATCAGCACTCCGCGAGCGTGTTGTACGGTTTTACGAAACGCAAGGTCATTGTGGAAAAAAGTTTACGACAGACCACTTTCGAGACGAAAGCGTGCCCGTGAGTAAAGTTTACCGGATTCTGGCATCCCTAAGCGAATCCCCCCTGAATCGGAAGGCCGGTAGCGGCTGAGATAATGACGTAGACGAAGAAAGCGACAACAAGGACGGGACGATTTTGCGTGACGCCGGCCGAAAATATCACTGCTCCCGTACCTTGATTCACCGAATCGTCAAGATGAAGGACATCATCTGGCAGAAGAAAACTCGGTTCCCCGAGTACACGGACGAGCAGATTGCGATCGTGAAATCGCAGTGCCGGTGGATGGCGAAAAACAACCACGGGATGTCGTTCTTGCTTGACAACGAAAGTTACTTTCCGCTTAATTCTAGGAAATGTATGCTACTATTCCAGCGACAAGTTGGCCACACTCCACGAAGTGAAATGTAAGTTTAAGTATAAGTTTAAAAAACCTGTTTTAATTCACCTATAGGTGCAATTGTGCCTTTCTCATTTCTCCAAACTATGATTTAATAACTGGTTCGTACAATATAACATTATGGAAATGTCTTTCATTCTTATTACACTTGGTAAGTATATATAAGAGCACCTTTTTACATTCATCGAGGAATCGGTTTGCATCGGAGTTTTCTATGTGATCGCACTCCACAACCCGTAACTCCGGAGCTGGAAGTCGGATGGAGATGGAATTTAATATCAGTTTCCGGGGACGCAACACCTTTCATTTGAGACTAAGTTGATCAAATCGTTCTAGCCATTTTCGAAAAACCAATATAACCGTTATTCTTAATTTGGATGCTTCCGGATCCGTCGATGGTGGCCAGTGTGGCCAAAGAGACTTTGAATGACTGTTAGTGACCTAGTGTAAGTTTGTCTTACTTAGAATGAATTATTTTATTCAATATTTAGTTTTTATATGCATGACGATTGCCATGCATACATCGATACATAGTACATAGGGTCATAGCGTTAGACGCCTGGAGTGACAATTTGCTGCGCCGTATCCATGTGCCTTGCACGTCATCAAATGTGCAGCGTCGACAATAGACCTCGGTGATCGACCGCTCGAGTTGGTCACCGGTGTGCTGTGCGAATAAAGTTCGATTGAGTACAGTCGAACTTTATATAGCACGGTATAATTTAATTAGTGGGACGTCACACCTATCCCCTACAGAAAATGATGAGACTTCAGGTGAAATCATTTTATACACTCCAGATGCCTATAAAATCATATCTTAGTTTTATACTATTTTTTTTTCCATTTTTTTCTTCTTTTCTTCTTTTTTTACTTTTTTTTTGTTTCTAAATAATTAAATTTTACACTTCTCGGCAAGTGCTGAAAATAATGCAATCGTTCCCTTCCTTTTACTGGGATGAAAATATATGATTTTCTGTATATAATATTTTGTAGGTTTTAGTTGTTTTCAAGGTCTTACCACTAATGATACGCATTGGCAGGCTTAATGTTTTTACCGTTTCACTCAGTTTCTTGTTTTTTTGAGCTAGTATCATGCTGCTGGTTAGGCTTATTCTAATTTTGTTAATTTAAGGTAACCACAGTAGTCTTATCAAATCATAATAAAATTAGATTTGTGGTTATTTAATCACTCTATTTTTATGCACAGTTTGTTCTTCTTTTGTCTCACAATGTTCTATTACAATGTTGGGATGTAGGATGTTTTTTATAATAAATGGACCTGAATATACTGGATCTAATTTCCTTCTGTTCTCTATTTTTAACCAAACTTTGTCGTTAATTTTTACATTTAATGGATTTGTTTGATCGGCTTGATCTTTTATTCTCATAACTTTGTTTTTATTTAGTAATCCTCGAGCTTTGGAAACTGTTTGTTGAATTTTGAATTTTAGTTCCGAATAATAATGTTCATGATTGTAGACTGGATCTATAGTGTCTGCATTTTTCAAATATAATGGAAAGTTAACTGGTTTTCCAAATACAAGTTCAAAAGGAGCAAATTTTATATCTGAATGGGGTGAAGTATTGTAACAAAAGGCATAGTATGAAATAAATGAGTCCCAATCATTGCGCTCTTCATTAATGAAATGTCTTAAGTATTCATTAAGAAAACGATGATTTCGTTCTAAGCTACCAACTGTTTGAGGATGGTAAGCAGTTGCAAAGTTATGATCTATTTTTAATATTTTACATACATTTTCAAAAATTTCATTCTTATACTCAGTTCCCATATCTGTTTTTATTGCAGATGGACAACCGTATATAAGTACAAAACTTTCGATGAATGCTTTCGCTACTGTTATAGCTTGCTTATCCACTAAAGGTGTGATAATTACATATTTGGATAAATCGCATTGCAAAGTGAGTGCATAACGATTTCCATTATTTGTTTTGGTAAATGGACCTACCGTGTCGATTGATATCAAATCGAACACTTTAGCAGGTGTTGTTGTGTGAATAAATTTTTCACTTGTTTTCATTTTGTGTTTATTTTGTTTACATAGAATGCATTGTTTGACATAATTGGTTATTGTGGACTTCATATTCGTCCAATAATAGTTTCTTCGTAATTTCATCAATAGTTTATTTATACCTACATGTCCTCCCAAGAGAGTATTGTGGTTTTCAGCTATGATGTTTTGAATATCTATTTTATTTTTTATCACTGCAGCTTTTTTATATAGTATTATACAGACGTCTTTTAATGTTTCGTTGCAGCTTTCTTTAAATTTTTGAACGTTCATTTTTTTGAATATAATGCTGCTTAATTCTAGCGCTAGTTTCTTTATTGACATTTTCTTGGCCATTTCATTTATTTGCTTTAACGCATTTTGGACATCTATAACATTTTTTTTGTAAGTAAGTTGCACTGATGCTAACTCTTTTTTCTTTGTTTTTGATGTGATTTTTATTGATATTATCGAATGGCGCATTTCAAAGACCAATTTTGGTAAACTGAAAGCGTCTATATTGTTGACAGATTCATAAGCCCTGAGGTGATCAGTCTCAGTAGCATTATCAACTGTTATTTTGTTTTGGTCGATTTTCCCAGTTCTAGACCTAGTTTGAACTGGCAGGACAAGTAGTACTTCAGAATTGATAGTTACGCGTGAAAGAGCATCAGGTACCGTATTATTTTTGCCTTTCACGTATTCGATATCAAATGAGAAGTCTTCTAAATCCGTTCTCATCCTTGTTAATTTGGAGGATGGTTCTTTCATCGAAAATAAATATATAAGAGGTCGGTGATCAGTTTTCACTAAAAAGCGGCTTCCATATAAATATGGTCGAAAATGTTTGATTGCCCAGTGGATGGCTGTTAATTCTTGTTCTATAGTAGACTTATTACTTTCTCCTTTGGTGAACATTCTACTAGCGTATGCAACAGGTAGTTCAGCATCGCCATGTAATTGAGATAACACAGCTCCGCATGCTAATTTAGATGCGTCTGTGCTTAAAATAAATTGTTTATTGAAGTCCGGAAATTGTAAAATTCTTGGTGACATAAGCTCTTGTTTTAATTTTTCAAACGCATTTTTACACTCTTCACTCCACTTGAAGACTGCATTCTTTTTCAGAATTGCATTCAATGGAGCGGTTATATCAGAAAAGTAAGGTATGAACCTTCTGTAATAATTACAAAATGCGACAAAACGTCGTACTTCGTCCGCATTTTGGGGTACCGGATATTTTTCAATCACGGAGAATTTTTCCTTGTCAGGTTGAATTCCTTCGGCGGATATATGATGTCCTAAATAAGTAACATCTGCACAGAAGAAATGACATTTAGCAGGATTTAGCTTGAGATTAAATTGTTGGAGTTTGGTGAACACTCTTTCTAAATTTTTCAAATGGTGGTCAATAGAACATCCAATGACAATAATATCATCGATGTACAGAAAAGCACATTCCGGAGGAAGACCGCTTAAAGCTATAGTCATCATCCTTTGAAAACTATTGGGCGAGATTGACAGTCCAAATGGAAGTCTGTTAAACTCATAATGCCCTTGATGTGTGGAGAAGGCTGTTAACTTTTTTGAGTTTTTGTCTAGTTCGATTTGATGAAATCCTGACATCAAATCAAGAGTCGAAAAATATTTCGCTCTCCCAAGTTGGTCCAGAATATCATCTATTCTAGTTAGAGGAAATTTGTCGGCTATAATTTTTTTGTTAAGTTGACGAAAATCACAGACTAAACGATGCTTTTGATCTTTAGTATTGGATTTTTTCGGTACTAACAAAATTGGTGTGTTATAAGGTGACGTGGAGTCTTGAATAATTCCTTTCTCGAGTAAATCATTAACTTGTTTCGTTATTTCAGCTCTGTGAACTTCAGGAGTTCTGTAGTTTTTTATGTATACTGGTGTGTTGTCGGTAATATTTATATTTTGTTTATAAAAGTTATTGCAGGTTAGCATATCACCTTGCAAAGAGAAAATATTATTAAATTTTTTGCATAATTCTATTAATTTGCCTTTGGCTTCAGCATTTACACCATCAATATTTAATTCTTTCATGAGATTTGTATTTCGGTTTTCCTGGTCAACCTCTTTGAACGTATACATTATATATTGTTGTAGAGGGATTATCTGTTTAGTAAAATTTTTATCAATTATTACTGCTTTATTTGTTGTGTTAATGAATTTAGCTATTGCATGTTCTGAATTAACGATAGCGTTTCCGCAAAATACTCCGGGTTGAACTTCACATGACAGTAAAACGTTATCTTCTTTGGTGCTCTTCGTATTTATTTGTCTATAAACCTCACAGCGAGGTGGTAGGACAATTGTATCTTCACAAGTGTCTTCAATTATTATTTCAATTGGACCAAGGCTAGTAGCGCATGTTAATGTCCAAGTGTCATAATCAATATTACAATGATATTTGGTGAGAAAGTCTCGACCTAAAATACCATCTGTCGGAATTGGAAATTCGTCATTCACTATATGAAATTTATGTAATAGCGATACACCATCGCTAGTATACAGTTCTGTAGTCATAGAACCTTTAGTTTCAGTTTTGATATTGTTTATTCCCGTAATCAAGCATTTGTCAGTTATTGTGATAAATTCGTCTTGGTTTAATTTATTGGGTTTCAGAATCGATATCTCTGCTCCCGTATCTATCAAAAATGTACAAGTATAATTTGAAATTATGGGTTTTAAATTGATAAAATTAGTTGGTTTAGTATGAATATTGAAAATGTATCTGGTCAATGGTTCCTTATTTGGGATAATGGGACTGCTTGTTGTGTTTGCTGTTGTTGTTCTTGCGGGTTGCTTATACCCCCAACATGCTGAGCATGTTGATTCTGCTGCTGCTGCTGCTGTGGCTGTTGAGGGCCTTGCCAGTTTTCCGCATCGTTGTAAAATATTTGATTATGTTGACGAGTATTTCCACCCCGTGTGTAACTTTGTCGGCGGTGATTCTGGATTCCGCGGCCTCTATTTCCATTTTGGTGTCCCCGATAATTGTAGTTATTTTGATTGAAAGGGCGGTTTTGATATCCACTATAAATATTAGATCGGCCTCTGGAAGAGTTGACTTGTCCTCTGTTCGATCGGCCTCGGTAGTTATTTCTACCTCTTGGATTTCCTTGATTGTGGTTTTTAAAGTACAATACACTGACTTCAGTCTCGTGCTGATTCTCATGCACTTTTCCAATGGCAGCATCCAAGTTTTCAAATTTGCCTGCCTTTATCAGAAGTCTGGTTTCAGAATCTCGAACTCCATTGGCCAAAGCTTTAATGCCTGCTTTTGTTGCAAATCTAACGGCTGCATCCAAGGGGATGTTTTCAGCCAAATAGCACTTCTGCAAGTCTAGTGTTAATTTCTCGACTTGGTCAGTGAATTTATTGAGGTCACTTGTCTGTCTCAAAGCATTTAATTTTGCTTGGACAACCTCAGGCTGTTGTTGCTTTCTGCATTTTTCATTAAGTTTTTCTATTATAACGTCTAGAGTTTCCGGGTTTTCTCCGACGGCTGCTATAGCTTTATTCGAGAATTTCGATAAAATCACATTAATCGCAGCGGCGCGATTATCGTTGTTAATGATAGGCGATAGGGCTTTTATAGCCGCTACTGTTGCATTTAATTTATCAGCACTGCCATCGTACTCAGGGATTAACGATGAGGCTGTTTTAATAACTTCCAATACAGACACCATCTTTAGTTCGTCTTTTGGTTTGTTGTCTTTAAATTTTCGTGTGAGAATCTCTTTTATTTCTCTATTCCATTCACGTGTATTTTTCGCGATTTTAGCGAATGTTTGCGGTTCTATCAGGTCGTAATTTTCTTCTAAGTATTCCTCTACTGAAGTTTTAAGTTTTTCGCTCAATTCTAGTTTAGTTTGGAGTGTTTCATTGGTGATTTTGTTATATTGAGACTTTTTTATGTTCGTGTTCAATATTTTTAATTGTTCGTATTTATCCATTCCTAAAGAGTTAGACCTGGTTTAGGTTGACGAGCGATTTCCTCGCCTTTTTGAAAGCTTGTTTTTTCACATACTTCGTGTAGGCTTGGTATATTACAAAAGCTAATTGTATACTGCATATAGTTAGTAATATCCAATATTTAGTCTCCTGGCCATCTTGCCACACCGCGTGCTGCTCTAACGTATTTATTATATTTATTTGCGGATCTCCGCTTACCGTAGGATTTTTACTTGTACGCGACCCCATTTTTTTAACTGTCACTGGTTGAGTGGGTAGCGGTCGGACGGCTGAATCTCGGTTAACTTGGCTAATGCTTAATAGTCACGTACTCATTCTCGATAATAGTAAGGTTCGTTCACTTGGTCGTAACTTAGCATCAGGTCACTAAATTCACTTGGTCGTAGTTTAACGGAATGGCGTATCTCACAATTTGGCTAGTTCTCTTTCTTTTGGTTACTTTTCTTAGCACACTGGACGAATTTTCCACCACTGGAACTCCTCACTTTTATTTGTATAAGTTCTTCTGGAGTTATTGGCAGTTGCTGTGCGATCACTACTAATCAGTTGGGTCTTTAGATCTCCATTTTCACTTAACACACGCGAGAACGGAACGAGCTGTTAGGATTCGCGGATCTACTGTACAAGTGCGGGTTCGTGCCGCTGGTAATCACTGCTCGGATACGAGCCACGGTCTGCCATGTAAGTTTGTCTTACTTAGAATGAATTATTTTATTCAATATTTAGTTTTTATATGCATGACGATTGCCATGCATACAACGATACATAGTACATAGGGTCATAGCGTTAGACGCCTGGAGTGACAATTTGCTGCGCCGTATCCATGTGCCTTGCACGTCATCAAATGTGCAGCGTCGACAATAGACCTCGGTGATCGACCGCTCGAGTTGGTCACCGGTGTGCTGTGCGAATAAAGTTCGATTGAGTACAGTCGAACTTTATATAGCACGGTATAATTTAATTAGTGGGACGTCACACTAGATCTACAAATTCAACAGTTGTGTTTATATTTTGGAAAAAAATTACCTCACCAATTCATCGCAGAATTCGTTAGAATCGGGATTTGCTGCGTGATCGTACGTATCACCCTGTAATTCAGGAACCAGAACTCGGATCCACACAAAATTCAACAGCAGCTGATGGACCTTTCATTTAAAATCAAGTTTGTCAAAATCGGTTCAGAAAATTTCGAGAAACCGATGTGGACAAATCAACAAATTTTGTTTTGTAACCATACTCTTCAACTCGTAATCCGGAACAAGATGTCGGTTGAAAATGAAATTCAATAGCAACCTATGGGAATATTATACCTTTCATTTGAATCTTAGTTTGTAAAAATCGGTTCAGCCATCTCCAAGAAACCGATGTGGACATTTTGTTAACAAATCCGCACATACACACATACATACATACATACATACATACATACATACATACATACATACACATATACATACACATATACATACACACATACATACACACAGATATTTTGCGATCTCGGCGAATTGAGTCGAATGTTATATGAGACTCGGCCTTCCGGGCCTCGGTTAGAAAGTCGGTTTTTGGAGCAATTGCATAACCTTTCTATATAAGAAAGGCAAAAGAATAATATTTAATTAGCTTAATAAGCATGAGTTCAATGTTATCTTCATGTGATTATAATTTGGAAAGGTTGGTGGAATGGGTTTGAACATGTAGGGAATGGGGGGTTAGTAGAGTGGGAGTGGAGGATGCGTCAAAAATCCTTCATCTTATTTCGGTATACGGGATTGATGAAGGAAATGCGGGCGTGAGGGTGGTCCAAGGGGAGGGGAGTGATGAAGGAGGGAGGTGTAAGGGCAAGACGGGGGGGAGGGGCGGCGACGCAATACTCAACTGCATATTTTGCCTTCCATTTGAGACTTGGTTTGAGAAAATCGGTTCAGTCATCACCGAAGCACCGATTTGACTTTAATTGTGGAATATGCCCGGAATTCCGGACTTCCGTAATCGTCGATAGTAGACAATATATTCAAAGAATGTTTGATTGGCAATCAGTGATCTAGATCTGCGATTAGAAGTTATTTGGTGACCATTTCAATAGTTTTTAGCCTCTGAGGTATTACGATTGTACCGATTTATATGGGAAATTCCAGTGTATCCTTACTAACAGCCCTGTAACTCCGGAAGCAAGAGTCAGAACAGAATGAAATTCAGCAGCAGTCAGTGGTATTACTGTATCTTTCATTTGAAATCAAATTTGTAAAAATCGGTAGAGAATTCGTTGGGAAATGGGTGTGATATTAGCTTAGGAACTTGGCGAGCTCCCCGGGGGCGTCATGAACCGTCATAGGTGGCCAATGTGGTCAAAGCTACTTTGATTGATCATTAGTGATCCAGACCCGCAAACTAGAGTAATGTTACATCAATTTTAATATGTTTTACATCATTTGAACATCATGGTGGTACCAGTTTATATGGGAATTTGCTGTGTGACCGCACTCTTCAACCCGTAACTCCGGAACTGGAAGTCGGATCAACTAAAAATTCAATAGCAGCTTATGGGAGCGTTATACCTTTCAGATGAAACTAAGTTTGCGAAAATCGGTTCAGCCATCTCTGAGAAAATTGTGTGAGTTTAAATGACACACACACATACACACACATACACACACACACATACATACACATACACAGACATTTGCCGATCTCGACGAACTGAATCGAATGGTGTATGACATTCGGCCCTCCGGGCCTCGGTTAAAAAGTCGATTTTTACAGTGATTGCATAGCCTTTCTTTATATGAGAAAGGCAAAAAGGTAATGCTGTACATCGCTATATCGGACAGTTGGATTTCAAAGCCGTGGTTTAAGCCGAGCGGTCTGGTCATCAATCAACAAGTGTACCAGGAGGAGTGTCTTGAGAAAATTCTGCCGTTCTTAAAGGAGCGGATGGGAAGTACTTGAGTATCTTGAGCAGAAAAAGATACTGTACGTGCCGAAAGAATGGAACCTGACCAACTTGCCCCAGTGGCATCTGATTGAGGATTTTTTCGGCTTCCTCAGTGCTCTAGTATTCAAAAATAATTGGCAGGCCAAGGATACGAAGCAGTTGACCACCAGGATCCGGAATTGCATCCGGAAGATAGACGTCAGCGCCGTCCAGCGCTCTTGTGAGAGCATCGCGACTAAGTTGCATCGTACGACTGACCAGGGCTCCTTCTCCAATATTCATTGACGTTTTTTATGAAGAATAAACATTATTTTTTTAATAAAAAATATTGAAATTATCTTTTTATTTTGGCTAAAAAAAAATCTCATTTTTTTTAACACCGGTTATCTGAAGTATAAAATAAATTATATACTCCATCATAGACATCAAGAACGCGTCAGAGAACCTTGATTGATACACAAGTATGACAATACCAACCAGTAACACGGGTGACATCGTGCCAATTGCCGAAGCTTAATTTAATACATTCAATGGTTTTTCGATAAATAATTAGAAATTTTGGTTGAGTACGACGGGCAACGTTGTTTGCAACAATCATCATTAAGCCTTATGTTTCTCCATGAGTGAGACATCGATTTATATTTCCGGTTTATATAATCAACGATTCATAGGTTTCTTTGTAATGAATATAAGTGCGAATTCCACTTGCCAGTAACTGGACGCGTTTGGTGCTACTTCAGGTTCGAGTAATTCTATCATTCTTAGATTAGGGTCCTTCTCGGGTTCATAAAATTTAAAATCTTAAGGATCTTTGGTTGATTTTCCATATAAACAACACGTGTTTGGATCGTGCTCCACAAATTTTAAATTTCAGGTTTTTAATTTTTAAAAATTCTCGGGTTCGAGTTTTGGTTTTTCAATATTGTTTCGGTCTCCGGCCAAGTTCTTCAATTTTTTAATTTCGGGCTCGGATCTAGCGCCGGTTTTTGAATTTTCAAGCCATCGGGTTTGGGTTCGAAAAAATTAAAACCCGACCATCTATCTCTACTTAGTGTGCCTCGATGTGCTATTTGTGTGCCTAAAGAGGAAAAACTTTTCCTCGAACAACAAAATGTAGATTGGGCAGTTACGAACCCCAAAATCATATCGGTCCGTAAATAACCAGAAAACTTTTAGATTGCAACCTATGAAAATGTCAAGTGATTTAGCAGATTTATGTTAGAGCAGACGTTTGTGTATCCGAGTCCGATTGCTTTTAAAAAAGAATTCATGATAACGATTTGCCATGTTCGGATCACCGTTGTTGTTATTGTTGCTTGTGCTCGACCGTTATCTCATCATGTCCCGTTCCATATCAAACTTTGACATTAATAATATTTTATAGGTTTGTTTTCATGTTGCAGTGGTGAATCTCTGATACCGACTCGCCTTCGTGTTCCATAATAACTAACCGCTTCGGTGGCTGTCCGCACGGGACAGTACAAGCAGGCCAGTGGCCGGACCAGAGATGAACGAGATAAAAGTCAAAGGTTTAACCCTATCGGTGACATATGTACACACATACCCTCATCCACACTCGCAATTGACCGGGGGAATGCGTACATTAATTCAGAAAGGTTGCAACGAGATTTCACACGCGCTGATCCTATCCAAGCTTTCACCCCCCCCCCCCCCCCCCACCTCCCAGTGAAGCAGAAAGAGCGGGTGGATAAATTGGAACAACTCCCTCCAGGCCATGCAGTGTTCTGATGCAGTGTGTGCGATGGCCTCGGTCAGCACAACGCCCGCTGGTAATGAATTATAGTGCTTGGTTTATCGCTTCAGCAGTGATACATACAGTTTCTCATGTACACAATCTGTCATGATTAAAATGAACCTGCATTCCGCGCTGTGTGTTTAAACGCTTTCCGATAAATCAGAGCTCACCGTGTTCCGGAATATTTGCGGAGGAGTTAAATACGACCAGACAGGCGTGTCAAAGTTCAACATGTGAATTGTTTTTTTTAATATTAAAGGTGATGTTTCCAAAGTATTTATATAATTATAGGTAGGTAGGTCTGTTCAGGATATATAAATCTTTTTCCAAAGATTGCTCTACATACGTCAATTCAAAGATAGTGCTATCGAAGACTCCCTCAATGTCTATGAAGAGAAACGCCGCCTATTATTTACTTCGCAAGATAACGTATGAGGAATTTAATCCGAACAAGCTTTGAATTGCATACAAATTAAATTTCTTGAAGTATGTTAAACCTCGTATATGGCTCGTGCTGCCATCTGTGTTTCACAGTGGAATAATTTTTCCAATGACAGAACTTTGTTTGTCACAAAGATTATCTATAGAAGGTTTTGAGCTATCGTTTTGTTTTTAGTCGGATAAGTTTTAAAATAACCATTAAAAACGAATCAAAACTTGGACCAAAACGATGTCACTGCAATAGTAAGTATATATTTTATTTATTATATTTTATCACTTCTCGACAAACATATGATTACGGCCTAAAAGCCAACTGTCACAATCCACTTTGAATGAAAATTCCGGACAAACCGTTACACGCCAATCACAGATGTTGGTAGTAAACAAAAGAGAAAAGTTTTCTCTTTCATAAACTGTTGTGAACTGTGTTCAACTAGTAACGGTTTGTCTGGAATTTCCATTCAAAGTTGATTTTGACAGTTGGCTTTTAGGCCGTAATCATATGTTTGTCGAGACTTCTTATACTCTGAGTTAGATCGCAAATGTCCCGTTTTATTTCGGAGATTGTTTCATTTAAGGAATGCAGCAAAAGCTGTATTGGCATAATATTTTAGATTTAGGCAAACTTATTTGCCGTCTCGCATTAGAATTTGAGCGAAATGTATGTTTAAAATAATACTTTCTATTAAGGTTGCACAGAGGATGGGCAAAAATCGAAAACGAAAAAAACCAGTTTTTTCCACACCGTGTGTTAGATCTCCATAAAAATTAATCAGCTTATGTACAATGCTGTTACAGTACTGTTGATTATTTTGTATGAAGATCTAACACACGGTGTGGAAAAAACTGCTTTTTTCGTTTTCGATTTTTGCCTATTCTCTATGCAGGAGTAGTGAAATGAGGTGTGCGCGAACATTGGCGCCTTAACTCTACCGTGGGCAGAGCTAACCTGTGGCAGACGTCGGTTATGCGAGGTAGAGGACAACAAAGAAACTCCACACGACGGTCTTGCGACGAGACAGGGGATTGGTGGTGGCCCACCAAACTACCCAAAAAATCACGTTACGAACTATTTAAAAGAAGCTGATCGAAACAATCGGCAAAGACCCTCACAACTAAAAAAGACTTGGATTGTAAACTTGGTATGTAGAACTGCAATTCGCTTGGTTTCCCCGGGTTTGATAAAATACTAAACGATGAGCTGCAATCTTGCAACTTCGAAGTTTGCTTGACGGGACAGAAGATGTGGAAAAGCATCGAGGGTTACATTCTACCAGAACGGCGGCACAATAAATTGTCCTGGCCAAGATGCGCCAACGAATGTTCAAGTGGCAGGCGATAAGCGAAGGGATGTATGAAAATAGGATCAAATGCCGTTTCTTCTGTTACATCATTCTACACGCAGCTGGTGTGTGTATATGACGGCTGTCCGCGGCGGAATATTAAGCTCGTCATCGGGGACATGAACGCCCAGATAGACCTGAAAGCAATGTATAAACCGGTGATCGGACCGAGCAGTATGCACGCCGACAGGCAGGACCTCCGGAAAATATTAATATTTTTTCTAGACTCTGATCAATTTTCTTCAAAAATCGTCTCGCGGTTTGATTCTAGAGTAAATAAAAATCTATTATCAAAAGAAAATCAAGGGTTTTGGAAATTTGTCAAAACGGGGGTACTCCCATGGCCCGAGGGGTGATTCGATTGACACAAAAATTTGAGTTTTTATAATATATTATATTATATTATATTGGCCCTAGATGAACAATTCCTCCAAATTTGGTTCAAATCCGTGAAGGTCGATTACACGTGTATTGATCACTTCGCGTGAAATGATCTGTATCTAATACAATATCCCCACTGTGTTGAATAATAGAAATACAGTAGGATTCCGCTTTTGGCAACAATATTTTTTTCAGTTGCCAGAACTGGAACAAGGACTTTTAATTATGTAAGAATACGTGTAATGGAATGAAATGATAGAAAAAAGAATCAGCAAATTCAATTTTATTCTCTATGCCCGCCCCCATAAAATAAAATAAATGGGACTCTCATGTTTGGAAATAAAGTCAAAAGGGATATCAATTATTACAACGAAATGTGTATAGAGCATTTTTTAAAAGATTTACTATATACAACAGGGGCCATGCATAAATGACGTAGCATTTTGGGGGTAGGGAAGTGATGAAGTGTGACGAGGGGGAGGGTAGAGTCAGAAGTTGTACGACGTAGTATTAAGTTTAAACCCCATTGTTTAGAGAACACAATTTAATGATCCTCCATTCCCAAAAGAAATAAATTTAAATTCAAACAAGTTACTTTTGATGCGGTTTTTCATGAGGTAAATTTTACGATTTGCGGAATTACAAGTTCGCAAAAATACGAAAAGATTTTGAATGCGAATTTAACTTGCTACATTAGTTAGCTAATGTTGCTAACTAGTAGACTTAGTTTGGAAGCTGAATTTTTACTTCGGATTCAACCAAACAAAATTTAGTAATTTAGATGAACGCATGCTTCTTAGAATCATTGCCAGCTGCAGGATTGTGAACTGAGAACTGCTTCAAAACAAAACTATCAACACTATATTTTTCATAAAATAGGCTTATTTTGCACGCAAATTACTGTTATAATGAAAATGTTGATAAAAGTCGTCAAACATTTTGAAAGGACATGTATTTAAAATAATTAAAAAACATGTATTTTTTTCATCTCCCGGCCGCTTTGCATGGGACGAGGGGGAGGGGGTAGGTAAATGCTACGTTATTTACGAGGAGGAGGTTAGCATTTTGTGACCAAATGCTCCGAGGGGGGAGGGAGGGGTCAAAAATCGTCGAAAAAAAGCTACGTCATTTGTGTACGGCCCCACAACAATGTTGCCAAAAACGGAACTTATTTGTTGCCAAAAATGGAGCACGCCAAACACGGAACGTGGCAAAAAGATTCTCTTACTGTATTTTTTAAATATTATAGTATATTATTCGTGCTTTCTATTTTGGGAAGGAGAACTATAATTAGACACCAATAATTTAAGAAAATCCCCAGTCATTTACTAACACCCAGTCACTCCGATTGTAGGATTTTAACCAGACACAGAAACCATATATTAGAAAATAAAATGGTTACAAGAAAAAAATTATTATTGATATATGCGGTATTTCCATCAATACGTCAATCCCATTTGGATGCGTATTATCAATCAAATTATTTCTCATTAATCATTGCGCTGAGAATTGACAGAAGTATTGTTTCGTGTAAGGGAAGCTGTTCCAACATTTACCTACTGGGCGTTGGTTACCAACCTTTATTCCGGAGTGTTTTTACAGCTTTAAATGAGAAAAGGCATACGATATGGTAATATATGATTGAAAAAGAAACAGAAAGTTTACCTTCGCTCAGGCCTTTCAATATCTACGATGATTTGGCGTGGACATTCTTTTTTTTGCACCAAACAACAATATGAAAGAGTTCCACTGTGCGTTCGCCGGACTCCGTCCGAATGAATCTCATTCCATTTCATTTTCATTTCTACTCCAACACCTTTCTTTCGAGTTCGACTGGTTCGTTTCCATTTTAATCAAGCACCATTGCGAACTTAATCGAGGTAGCGAAATTGGATTCCACGACGTCGCGTCGGCGTCGTTCACTCCCCAATCAGTAACACCCTCGCACTGATCACGTTCGGTTGCTTCCCTGGATGGTCGTAAATTTTCAGACGCTTTTTTTGTTTTTGTTTGAGTTACATTTTGCCGCTACTGCTTTTCATCCTTCTGCTGAGGTTCCAACGGCTTCTATTGAGATATTTACATAATAAGCTACAGTGTGAAGAAGAGTCTCTTCCGCTCCCAATTTCACTCCACGCGGTGTTGTTATTTTGGTGGGAGTACTAGAGTTCACGATTTTTTCCCACTCGAATGGTGTTTAGTGGTAAGTTAAAAGCATTTTATGGCTTTGTTTGGAAAACCTTTTTTTAGGCCACCCTAGCCGACGAGTTGGTACCTCATTAGGGACTGTTCACAATTGAAGGTCAGCGCTAATTGTTGAACAAACACATCCGCTATGAACGAGTGCGAACTACCGCGCCGAGTTGTAGCTGCACCTCATCAAATTGATCTGTCGCTTGCATGGTTGGATGTAATTAATTTTGCAATATTGCCGACATTTATAAACACTTGGCACGAACCTCGCACAGGTCGCCTAGGAACTGCTATTAACGAGCGCGATTGATGAGCTGGGTGCTTGTGGTTCAGAAGGAGTTTCGAGCCGGATGGCGCCTTTTTGTGGTACAAAATGCTGTTACACAGGAAAAGCTAAATGGACAGAACAGTTTCTGAAACACGATATTCAGGTGCTGTTCAAGGAAAAAAAGCGCAAAAATAAAATAAAATGCAGGTAACAGTTGTTCTCATTAATATTGCCAATAAGTTCGTCTGGTCTGCAATCCAGTGTATATTAATTTCGAATATTATGAACGTGTTTTATTTGCGTTCATTTCATTCCGCTTTGGGAGTATATATAATTGATATTTTATGATAGTCTCCTGTCTGGATATCTCATAATTACTGGTACCGGCTACATCTAAATGATTACAAAAATTTAATATTTAATAGCATTTGTGTATTCGGTATACTTATTCCTTAATCACCTTTCAACAAACTTTTTTGTTAAATAACCGATAATTATTATTCTTCCACTATCAAGAACTCTGTAATTCGTCTTGTATTATTTAAATAGCCATCATAACTCCATCTGCTCTATGTATATTGCATATTGGCTATTTCCTCGAAAATTTCTACGATCATCTTAATATCATCCATTAATTAAATATACATAAATGTCTAAACTTTAGACTCTACAGTCGTAAAATAATGTCTAAAAGAAGGTTGTGATCAATACTCGCATAAAAGCCCGCCGAATAAATTAGTGAGTTTAAATCAGCGGTTTTCAACCTTTTTTGTCCCATTTACCCCTTTCCGATTATTGATCCTTAACAGGTACCCTTTTGGTGAAAATCGCTTACTTACCGTGATAACCGTAAAGATGGACACGTCTATCTGTACCAGGACGCATGCTAATGAACTCGGGTTATTCGTAGTTATGCTGCCTAAGCTTAGCAGTACACAAAGATTAAGCCCGTACGATATTAAGCCCTGCCACTTCTAGTTTTCCAATCTGTTTACTTCACATCCTTGCTCTCACTTGAGTACTATGGCTCTAATTTTCATAACTTTTCCTACCCAGTAATCCTTAGCTAATTGAATGTCGTTAAAATGTAAGAAACTAAAATTTATGTTAAAAATTCAAATTGTGAAAAAAACATTTTTTCTAATTTTTCATATTTTGTCAAAAAAAACCTAAAGAAAAAAAGCATTTTAAATGTGATTTCATGATGGAGATATTATCAACAAAAAATATTTCTAGCAATAACTTTACACATGCATTTAAATTTCATACTAATTGACATACAAAACTGTAATTTTATTTCAGAATATAATTCTAAATATCACCTTAAATCTAAATGCATTTAACAAATATTTTCCAAAATGCAACAGTTTTCGAGATATTTGGAGTTTTGCTCCAACAAAAACAATTAATTGGTGTAACTATGTCCTTTTAAAAAGTTATTCTCGTTACCCCATCATAAATTGTCAAAAATCTAATGTTTATCATTTTAAAGACAAAAAGGCAGCTTTTACAGTTTAATTGGATCATGGAGAATCTTTCAATAAAAAAGTTTTCCTAACAACAACTTTTGAAAAAAAATTATAATTCATACTATTTGCAATCAAAAACAAAATTTTATTTTTGAATATGATTTTAAACGTCATTCTAAATTAAAATGTTCATAACAAAAATATTCTGAAATGTAGTAGTTCTCGAGATATTTTGAATTATTTTTAAAATACAATTACTTTGCTTTATTACAACCTTTTCAGAAATTATTCGCGTTTCTCCATGAACAATAATTAAATATTCGTAAGGCCCATAACATTTCCTGTAACTTTCCCATTGACATCAAGGCGATATTGTAAACCATTTGAAAGCTACGTGTATTGTCCCGGCTTATGTCCAACCACTACACATTGGATGCGCATTTGCGACGTATTGGGCTCGCAGAGAGTAGTCGGTGCGCTTGTAATAAAGGTTATCACGACATCGATCACGTTGTCTGGGCGTGCGCTGGGTATTGTGGCGCCAGATCGCAGTTAAAGGATTCCCTCCGGACCCGAGGTAGACCGCCCGATGTTCCAGTTCGGGATATCCTGGCAAGTTGCGATTTTCCCTATATGTCTCTCATCTACCTTTTTATTAAATCGACACATATTCTAATCTAGCCCACATCCTTTATTTCTCGTTTTGAGAAGTTCCCTGGAGCACCAGAGTGCTACTATGTGACTGCCGTCACCTTTAACACACCTACAAAAATGAAGTCAAAGCGAGAGCAGGTCGATAGCCTGATCACTCTTGAAGGATTCTCCGCCGTCAACCCGATCCTAGGCATCTACCATCTACCAGCCTAAGGCTCTAACTCACGTGACTGTTCATCTCTTTGCCTGAAAGTTGCAAGTTTTGTTCTTCTTTCCCCGTCATCGTGCTCGCCTACTCCCCCCTGTTCCTGTTACAACTCCTGCTGGTGTTACAAAAACCAATTCGTATTATATTCCTAATTTTAAGATAGCCTTGAACCTTTTCATTTTTTTCGTTTCCCATCTTGTATATCTAAATGTATTCCTAGTTTTAATATAGCTGTGAAATTTCTCATAAAAGTTTGTTCCCCTTCTTTTATATTAATCCTCATTCCTAGCTGTAATTTTTTTTGTAAAAAATAATTATTGTTCAATCTTGTATATCGAATCGTATTTTTAGTTTAAGATAGTTGTAAAAAATGTTCCTCTCAATATTAAAAAAATATTTTTGCATTGTAACCTTTTAGTTTTAAGATACTCAAAATGTAAAAAAAAAGAATTTTGCACCGCCAAGCTAACGCATTTGTGCCTATTAAATAAACGAACTGAATAAAAAAATATCATCAGATCTTATGGTATATACAGACAAAATGTGCGATGAGGAAAACCCGCAAAGTTACCCCAGCCCCAGGGAGAGTTGCCAATATCTAACGGTAGGCCAGAAAATAAGCAATCAAATCGAAATTCAATTATACCAGGGGTGTTTATGGAACGCGCTGAATGTCTTTTCAATAAAACTGAATATTACCCCGGTATTGTGACTTCGACGCGCACTCCACATTCAAATGTAAATTTTAAAAATCCTTCAGGCGATTGGCCGAAGTAAATATCCCCTGTATTGACAAGATACACAAGAAAAGATTTATTTGCTTTGGAGTGAATTTCAAAAATAAAAATATTTGATGACGAATATTACACTGTACCGCCAGCATGCCCCGAGTGCGTCCCCGTCAACTTAACCCAACCGCATATGTCATTAAAAAAAAACTATTTCAAAAATAACTTTTGTTTGATGATAGGTGTAATATCTATACGAATACTGAAAGCTTTTTTCACGCACTATCGAAAAATATAATCATTCGGGGAATATTGTAAATCACCATAAATGACACAAAGTGTTAAAAATTAAATAAATTTACTAGGTATGCTCAAAACACAATATTACCCACAACTTCTACAAACCAAAATGTTTTGCAACAAAAACACATTGGATAATGGGTTTAGTTGAAATCACTTTTCTATACGGACATCAACACAAGGTGCACAAAATATAAACAGTCCTTTCCGTTCGGTGCGGGGAGCAAGACCTATGGTTTGAATCCACAAGTCCAAATCGTGGGCCCAGATTCAGGCAATTGTCTGGATTGAAACCCAGGTCGGGGCCTTGTTCAGGTGCGTACCTGATAATAGGAAAAGCGGATGGATGGTCCTGATCAAGACTAAACTAGTTCGGATGCATTGATTGGTCTGGATTAGGGTGTCCCAAAATGACATCATGTTAAAAAGTCATCGGGCTCACTTCTTAAATGAAAGGTTAGGGTATTGGGACCACTTTCTTTTTCGGAGTGAGTTTGCTAAAACGCTTCCTACTGGTGGCGACTTTTGATTTTTTGAAAAATGAGCCGATTTTATATTAAATTTCTAATTTATGCCTGTTGAAGTGGTCCTGAACTGTCTTAGATTTTTTTCAGCATTTTTTATTTTTCTGGAGATCCAAACGGAGAAGTTTGGTTAGTTAGTTTGTACAAATTTAGAATTATAAGAGCGGCAGGGCCATTAAAACTTAGTGAAAAGTGAAATTTTTGGTGCTTTTCAGTATTTTTTCTTCAAAACTGGGTATCTACAAAATTTTAAAAGCACAGAAAACACTTTATATAGTTGAGCCAAATTCAGGGGCGTAATTTTGCTGAAGAAAGTGTATAGCTATGGCTAAAGGGGTATGAGTTATTTAAGTTTAAGCCATTAATCTGCCGCTCTTATAATTCAAAATTTGTACTAACTAACTAACCAAACTTCTCCGTTTGGATCTCCAAAAAAATAAAAAATGCTGAAAAAATATCTAAGACAGTGCAGGACCGCTTCAACAGGCATAAATTTGAAATTTTATCCAAAATCGGCCCATTTTTCAAAAAATCAACAGTCGCCACCAGTAGGAAGCGTTTTAGCAAACTCACTCCGAAGAAGAAAGTGGTCCTAATACCCTAACCTTTCATTCAAGAAGTGAGCCCGATGACTTTTTTAACATGATGTCATTTTGGGACACCCTAGCATAAAAAGGAACCAGGCATCTGGAATCTAAAGCGAAAGATCACTATAAAGTATCACATCGATTTTTAAAATTTGTGCAATCGAAGCTATCCAGACAAGAATCCGAAATTGTTGCTGGTTCCTGCCTGTATTTCGGCAGATACCAGTCAGAATTCTGGCAGTTTGGCTAGGTATCACAATATTCACAGGAATCGACCGAATTAAACGTTGTGTGTCCAACAAAAAAAAACACCTTTAACAGGCCAACGAGGGTACACGGGTACCCACAAATTGAAATGCTCATAACAATGGCATCCTTTAACCGATTTGGATACTTTTAGATGTTTTGGATTCAGGAACTCGTACACTTTTTGATTCTGTAAAATTGAACCATGCGAATGGATCTGGTTCTTGGTAATCAGGATTTTCCGGTGTAATGTACCAGCACTAGGGTACGATTTGTAAATTTTAATAATGACCTAGTAATATGAAGATCAAAACTCTTCAAATTGTCTCGGAAGTCTGTTATTTATTGTTGAGGGACCCTAAATCAATTTGAAAAATGGAATTAGAATGGAATGGCCACACATGGTCCCACGGGAACCTGCTCCGGAATGTCCGTTCCGGAGTCAAATCACCAAATGGTTCCAAAACCACGAGATACAGCCTACTGATGCAATTCCAAGAATTTTGATACCCATATTTCTAGTATTCCATTGAAGTTCACAAATAGTATCCCAGGACTGGAACCTGCTGCCGGAAACCTAGATTCCCGGGAACCGAATGGAGTAACTGGCTTAATTTTTACCAAGTCCAAAAAATCGATGAGTTCTTGAATACAAAACACCCAAAAGTATCATAATCGGTTGAAAATTGCCTTAGTTATTGGCATTTGAGTTTTGTGGGTACCGGGTACACACGTCGGCCTGTTACGTAGTAAATTTCAGTAAAATTCAGGAGCCCCTCCTCACTTCCCCCTTACTATATTGAGCCTTGACTTATTGAAGTTCTAAGATGTCACAAAGTTTCAATTTCCAGCAATGGATAAACATAGGAATTTCATTAATTGCGCCTTAAAAAGGTACCCGGGTACCGCGTCGGACATATAACGGTCAACCCACATACGAACATAGCCGATGATGTCATATACAATGTTTTGGTAATAGACCATGCAATTGTGCATTGCGGTATTAAACCCAAAACGATAATAGAATCCTGCCCAAAAATAATAGAAACTTACCTATCGTATTTTGGGTGTAGTAGAAAATTGGAATTATTTTCATCCTCCATCAAATAGAAAAATAAAGGAACTATGAAAATATATCGACCAATCAAACTACGAAAATTTATCTCAAACCGGGAAGTGATAGAAGCTCCCAGGATAAGCTTGAACCTCTCTTTCTCCCACTTTCATCAATGCTTGGTCTAATGGTCTTTGGCTTCATGGCATTCGGCTTAATGTCCATTCGACCGATTGACACTTGGCGTAATGACCTTCGGCTTAATGACTGGACATGTGTAAAAGTTCTATTTGATTCAGCTTAGTTTGTTTTTTTTTCGTTTCCTACACACCAAAAAATAATGAAAATTAAACGACATGTAAATCAATACGAATGTAAACAAACAAAGCTTGAATCAAAAATTTGATTGAAAATTAAGTTGAATTCGATGCACTCAATGCGAGCATCAGAAAGCATGTGATTTTACACTTTCGTTCGTGTAATATTACATATCATTTATTTTACAGCAATATGGGATTAAAAATATATTCAAGAGCATTGGTTTGCCGTTTAATGAAACTATAATTTCCAATCAACGCGTAAAATTACAATAAATATCGCTGAAAAAAGCACGATAAGTTAAGTGTATTTGTGCTGGAACTTAATTTTACATTTATATTCATGCTCCATGTGCATTAAAATAAATTTAAAATTACAAAATATTTTTTTCTGTGTAGTATACATACTTTGAAAGAAAAACAAACGAGTATATTTACGTCTCACGACCCTGACATATACGAGCTTCGAAAATGGCATAGTTTTTCGTTTGATTTTAATTTTACATGACGTTGAATTTCATAAATCGCGTAATTTTACTCCACATATGACGTTTGTTTTAAATATTGTTAAGTGTAATTTTGTGTCATTGTCCGTGGAAAGTATCTCTTTCCTGCAAAATTAAACAGAACACGGTTATATCATGTCATTTTGCAAATTACGGTTTGTTAAATTGTGTTAAGTATGAAATTGCGTCAACAATTACATTCATATTTTTAGTACTTACCTCACCATAAATTCTGAACAATACAATCAGATATAATCAGGTTATAATCGGGTACATCAATTTACCTTTCACGTTAATGAAACCAGTTGAAATTAAATAATAGTCAGCCAAATAGATACACGGAAAAATGTATATCGTATCATTAGACATTTGGCAGCAAAGACTTCTTGTAACTGCAGTACACAATGAAAATACACAACTTACTTATTTCACACTCACACCAATCGGTTCTGCCATTCAGTCTGAAAACCCCGTTATATTTAATTCCATAAAGCCGGATCACCAGTGCTTTTTACTTGACAGCTCCTAATCTAACAGGCAATCATTGCTAATTTGAATAAATAATATCCAACATTTTCCATTTTCAGTCCGAACTCCGCCCGGTTCGTTAAATAAAGTGAAGCCCACCGACTGACTGGTGCTCACGCTCCCTTTTAAATCATTACAAAACGGTCACAGGAGGGCACTTTTCCTTCGTCATCAGATTGAATACAAATCAGGCCCTAATTTTCCTGCTGTACATACGTAATCCTACTCGTTTCGAGCAAGCATTCCAAACTCTATGGCACAATGCGTGATACCCGAAATGCATGTTTACGATGCAACGACGAATATCAATTTAAGGATAATTTGATCGCCTCATATGAGTGCACACGCACAAAAAGCGTCCCATTCCGTGTCCCCCCCCCCCTCGAATTCCGGTTCAGTCAGACAGACTAATTATGGGAGGGAGCAGTTGGAGCACACAAAGAGCCCTATTCACTGTGCCAGTCGAGGCGGTACTAGATGTGAGAGTGTCACTCCTACCACCCGTTCGGGGATTGCACTCAATTGAGCCATTAAAGCATTGCGTTCAATGGCCCGTTATGACAGAGCAGTGGAAAGTTCAGAATCGACAGCTGTGAATAAGAAGGGGTCAAGGCTAGGGGAGAGAGAGGGTTATTAAGCAGGAAACGCGGGCGTTGTGTCATTTGAATGAATCATGTAGAAGTCAATTGGGAGATTCGAATCTTGCAAGCTAGTTTGGTCCTGTACAACTCTGTGCGAATTTTCTGTCGGTACTGTGGGCTGGTTGGGATTTAAGGTAGGATGAAAATCGGTAGGCCAATTGATTTTAGCCAGTTTAAAACAAGATATAACGAGGCAATATGGTATAACGCTCAATAAAGAACAAATACAGAACGATTGTGCTTCGGACTGAGCGTTTGATTAGAAATAACAAATGAAGGGTGTTTGAATAGGTCAATGGTAACCAGGCTTGACCCCGAGGTTTGTCTCAAAGTTGGTCCCAGTGGTACATGTGGTGGAAGAAGGTAATTCGTCAATTCGTGCCTTGGTAGGACCATTCGATTATCAAAAATATCAACATCAGAGCCGTAGCGTGCGGTTGGCCAGGTTGGTCCACGCCAAGGGCGCCAACCAAATTTTTCCGCTCGTTTCCACAGTTTCATACAATCAAGGAGAACGGTAATGTAGTCGTGGGCAGTAAAGTAGGTCACCTTTTTGAAGCTGTAGCAAAGATCGTAGAGGAAGCTAGATTAATTATTATCGAGAACATAACCTCATACCGTATCAAGAAAATTAAAGTCTCCTTTATGCCGAGAGGAGTAGCGCAATATCACAAAGTTGCCGGTTCCTAACCTAGGTCCAACCAAGTTGAATCTCTAGTTGAAATGTCATATCAGATTTTTGGTGTTCCTGGAAGCGTCGAAAATTCCTTGTTTCTTCTCAAATGTATAAGACCAGGTGCTGTTTGCTTTGGATTTCTGGCAGAGCTCCCTAATGCTGGTATGTTGGCGCCCCCAAAGAGAGAAAAAAATAATGTCGCAAAGACTCATACGCTTGTAATTCATGAAATACTGCATGCATAGCCGGGCAAAAACAACCGATCATGCAGAAAGACGAAAAAACTCAAAGCAGTCTCGCCAAAGCCGACACTAGTTTGAAGAGACACACCATTTTGTCCCGTCCGATGCGATTGTCATTCAAAATCTTCACTTACTGGAGCAAAAAAACTGCCAATCCCGTCCGTCGGTAGATCCACGCATGCAAAGTTCAAATCGATAACTACACCATCGATCTCAACTTTGTGAGCGGGCATGTAAACGCGTTAGTTCTTCTTAAAAGTCTTGTCGCCAGTAACATTGTTTGTTTTAGACAAAATATCGCAATCCTGAACTTATCTAGGCGAGCTTTCGAGATATTTGGCACAGCTGAATAATTTTGCGTATTGCGGAACATAACAATGCTTAGCGGCCTATCTTTGATTCGAAAGAAGGTAAAATAGGGTCGAACACAGTTCAATGTGTTTGAATTTAAATGGAAACTCGTAGTCTTTGATGACGAATCTTGTTGATCCATTTTAGGATTATTGAGGTTATTCCAGGAGTGCTTATTTATGCACGGGCCTAGAGCCATACGTAAAGTGAAAACTGAAGAATATGAAGGAAGAGACAGGAATTTTGGGTATATTTGAAAGCCAAGTCTGAATTAGATAGTAAAGGTATAATGTGGTCATTCTATTTTCACACGATATAGCGCTGGATGAAACCTATTTTACTAGAATATGTGACAATCTAAATCAGCAATGGATCATAAAAACATATTTATTTCACTTGCTTGTGCTAAAAGTTTGGTTGGTACTGTTTGTAATATAACCGGAATGCTGTGGCGGCCCGTGGATTGGTAATTCAAATCTAATGATATGCACCGTAATCAACAATCCATCAACCAGTTCAAAGTTCCAATATTTATGGTCGCTAGAGAGAGAGTGCCAATATTTATGGTCATCCTGAATTTTGAAACCGGACACACCTCAAAAGTAATTGCACCTCGAAAAAGTCCCTATGTAAAATTTGAGCGCAATCCAAAACAATGTCAAGCGTCAAGATCTGGTGTAGGAGAGACCGGGACTGGTTGGCTGAGTTTTGCTGTCGGAATTTCTGCACTCATTCTGGTTATACTTTTGATAAACGGTTTGCGCTGCCAAGAAGATACAACGCTTGCGCACATATGTGAATTTTTTCATTCATGAAATAAAATCGGAAAAGAAGTTATTAACAACCAAAGGCGGAAAGAAAAATCAGCCAACCAACCCCAGGGCTGGGATAGTTTGGCCGAGTTGGGTAAAATAAGTGAAATACATCAGTGGAAAACGTTTATTAGTGAGAAAACTTCATTTTGCAATACATTTTGAAGTGCAAAAAACTCCCCTGTTTACTTTTTAGTATTTTTGACTATTTTAGATTTAGTTTCGGTAGTTTTAGTGAGCATTTTTACAGTTCCCGCTGTTTTCTCTTCTTCTGCCAGCGCACGTTTACGTTTTCTTTCATTTTTCTCCTCCTCCAACAATGCTTTTATTGGGGAATCGGTCAAAATCTGAGTCGATCGGCTTTTGCGACCTTGACGCTTCTTCGAATCAGTTTGTGCACTCACATATGAGAGAGATCTGACGTCTGCAGGGAGGCTTACATCTGCAGCGGATTCTATGCTGATTCACGAGTTTTGTTCGGTGTTGGGTTCATCAAAAATATCAGGATTTAAGGGGCAACATTGCCATCATCTGCTTTTATAAAAAAAATCGAATTTTTAGTGGTGCTTATCTCTTCTTTCTATTTGTCAATAATTTTAATTTATTGTTATTACTTATTCCTCATTTATATTTTTACTTATACAGGCCATATTCGATTATTCGTAGACCCGATTATCCGTAACTCGATTATCCGTAGAAAATTATTCAATTATCCGTAGTACTACTATCCGAAGAAATTGTTTCGATTATCCGCACTTTATTTTTTCTCGAGCTACATTTTACTTATTGAGCATATAATTTTGAATTCGCTGTGGTGACTTATATATTTCGTACACCAATCAATTATAACCCTTAAAGGCGCAAATCAATTTTTTTAGAACTTTGTGAAAATCGTCTAACAGCTATATCACGTTAATACAATAATTTTTAGACGATTTTCAGGATGTTGTTTTAAAACAACATTGCGCATTTAAGGGATAATTGACACTAGCTACAGTTTTTAGAAGATTAGAATTTCTCAAAAAATATTAAAAAAATACGTAGAAATGCAGAAATACGGAAGATAAAAACTTTCTATTTGTATCACAATCTTTAAATACAAGAATCGATAGACATTTATATCAGCTTCAATTCCAGTAAGCACTAAATTTTAAACTCTCTTTAAATTAGAATAATTAATGAAAATAAAGAAATTTCATTTAATCGACAAATATTTCAATTCAATGGTCACATGGTGTGCTATAAAATTTTATGCGCCTAATCGATTGGCTACAAATAATAATTACCTGTAAATGCCAGCTATAATCACTGGAAGAACAAGATTTTACAATCTGTGATTTTCTCTGTAATTTTTAGAATGAACACAATGACCGATTTATTCAGCCCCTTTACGTATTGAAGACTAACAAAATCTGAACATATTTGTTTCATATTGATTGAGACTATCTAAACTATGATATAAAATCACAAACAACTCTTTGGAATCATTTAACAAATATATTTCATGAAGAAAAAAACATTTGTTTTGATTCGATTATCCGAAGCGAAATTTTTTTGCACCCTACGGATAATCGAATCTGGCCTGTAATCATCAATAGTAGCATTTTTATGTAGGAGACGAACCACTGCGAAGAGTATTTAGATCTATTGTGGTAAATATTAGCATAATATCCAATTTCACTCAGAAAAAGGTTATCATTTCACGAACATCAAAGTGCACATTGCTCTATGGTAAACGCTGAACAACTAGGCCACGCAAACCCGTACAAAACTCGGTCAACGTTTTGACGTACGGCACGTCGCACAGTGGCGGGTCTTCAAACAAAAGTCGGACAAAACCCCAAATGTTAACTTATTTGGCTGAAAATCACAATTTAAGCTAATTTTGAGGTGCTGAGCTCATTTTTGATGTCAAAAGTCGTAAAATATTAAATGCGATTTTCCATACAGTGTCATTGAACCTTTCTTATAATTATGATCCCGTTTTCATGATAGATTTTCAGTTACTGTTCACCAACGTCAGCAATATCGTAAAAATAAAGACCACTACTTTAAATCTATTGTATAACGTGTTGGTTTACTGTAGATTGTCTAACTATTTTACACAGAAGACCATGCGCCTCCATATCAGCAACAAAGCTTCAAAATCTCCTTTAAAAATTTTGCGCACCTAGGCGCAAAACGAGACTATGATATTCGAAAAGTAGAGGTTATTTCCCATAGAATATATACTATGTGACCTTTCCGAAATGATTCCGAAATTTGTACAGAATACATTAGCGAAAAAAGTATTTTTGATCTGACCCACTCAAACATATTTAAACTAAAAAGTCATAGTCACAAGTAAACTTACCAAATGTATTTTATTTACTAACCAAGTTCTTTCGTTCTTCTACACAATGAAACTAGTTGTGCTAAAATCGGACCAAAATTAAAAGAGCAACATGCATTTGAAGTGAACAGAGCAATGGTGGTTTCGGAAATGAAAATCATTAAAAAGTCCGGACTTTGCTACGTTTAAACTCATGTTAAAAATCGTGCTCTTACCCAATGATCAAAATATTTTGAATATGCATCATTCAATACATGAGAAATTTAGGAAAAATATAAAATATTAATATTTCAAAAATAAATTTTTGAGGTTTTGGCCAGCCTCCAGCCACTGTGCGTCGTCGCTGTTGTGCTATCTTATGACAAGCGCCATTTAGCACATTTCGAGAAAAACGATTTTTAAAGTTTGAGATTGAATATCTTGAAACTTATAAATGGTATAAACAATCCAAGGAAGACAATTGATGCTTCTATATATTCTGTATTATTCTCTCAAATAATACGAAGATCGGTTGACTATGTTGCGAGTTTTAACTATGAATGTAAACAAAATTCGCACTCACACGTGTCACAAGCGTGTATTGATGACAAAATTTGTATGACGTGTCATAATAGTGCATGAAAAATTTTCCATAGGAAAAAATCATCAAATATTAACTTTTACTCATATCTTTGGGTTCATTTGGTCTAAAAACAATCAGTGAGATGCATTTTGAAGGTAATGAGTCAAGGAATCTAGAAAAAATAGTTATTTTTGGTTACAGTGTTGCCGAATTTTTAAACATAAAAATATTTAAAATTTCAATATAACTTGAGCAAATCCCTAGATACAGTGATTTGATGCAAAAAATTCACAATTTCTCATCATGTTTCTCGCTATATCTAAGTAGGGTAAAAAGGTATAATACGCCCCACCGGGGCAAAATGCCCCTCTTCAATTCCCAGGATTCCTGAAAAATTTAAAAAGTAAAAATGACTGGTAACAGTAGCGTTTCATGAAATCAATGTACTAAGTTAGTTTGGTATTTTATATATGTTGCAAAACAACAATATACACAAAAGTTTCAAAAGAGCTACTTTGATGTAAGCTCTCACTTTTCCAATAGCATTACAACCAATCAGAACCAGTCGGATTTGATAGAACTATTTCAAGTAGCTTACTACAATATTATAGTTACTATCTTAGTTTTTAGCTTGGCTTAAAGCTATGTGTGCGTGTAGAATTCAGGCATTCACAACAGCTCATCACCGGCTAAAATGCCCTTCCCTTTGTTGTGGGGTATATTCACAGATTGCTGTGGGGCTTACCAGCCTCTTGTGGTGGGGCATATTGCACTTTAATCGGGGGCATTTTGGCCTGGGTGAAAGAAAAAACTAGAATTTAGGCATCTTTAAAAAATGTTACTTGTATCACTTGTATACTTGTATCAGGATGTTTTTAATGAAAAATGAAACGGGTACTAATTTCTAACTAATATAACAATAAATTAGAGTAGCTGGTGCGGAGAGCATAGTTTCGAATTGTGAAATATAGCTGTTTTTGCTTAAGGGGGGCGTATTAAACCTGTTTACCCTAACCAAATAGAATTTCAAAATTCTGAGAAGTCCAGTTTGTAGAGATTTTTCAGACAAGCAATGTGGCATATCTAACTCAGTTTACTCCAAAATAGCGTTTGTCATAATATAGCACAACAGTGACGACGTATGAACGGGCACATGTGAAATGCATTTAACTTATTCGGACGGAACGGTGACATTCCATTGACATTGATGGAAGCTGATGTGTCGTTTGAATCGTCCTTAAGTGGATTGACGATAGAGCGGTTTGGTGCGAGAGAGCCGCGCTCTTTTGCTGTTTAAATTATGTGTGGCGTCAGGTGCGTATTCAGATAAATTCACCACGACGCGCGTTCGAGAGAGCACTGCGGTGTACAAATTGAAGTGCGCAGTCGTGTGCTCTTTGGTGCGTTTTCCTCTGGCAAGCTGTAGTGCGGGTGCGATTGACGATTTGATTAGCACTGGTTGTTTCGTTGTGTAAAGGAGATGGTGTTGGCTTATTAGATGCAGATATTATGATTTTATACTGATAATTTGATACGAATTAGTTCGTAAAGCTGACTTACGAATTTATAGCGCATTTTTCCCTACCCGGGGAAACTTAAAATACTCGGTGCTCGGGGCAAACTGGGAAAACGTTTAACGTACTATAAAATATTGATCCGTAGCACCAAATTCATTGTATAACAAGATTCGTACATCCACATTAAGACAGACTTATTTTATGTGCGGCAAAATGACGCAGTGTGTATTTTAGTTACTTTGTTTGCAAATATCGCTGCTCAATAAGTGAAAAGCTCCATCAAGAGTAATGTTCTGGTACTGCATTCGTCGTCGAGTGGTTAAGGTGTCAGCATATTATTATTTAGGAAAAGATAGGGTAAAACGAGCCCCCTAAGGAAATACGATCATAACTCAGCTATAGAACATTAATTGGGAGAATTTAATTAAGGATATCATTTAACCAACATTTTCTCCTGTAATTGCAATCATAACGCCTTGCAAAATATTCAAAACCATAAAAATATGCAATGTTTCAAAATCATTAAAAATTACGCTTTGAAAAATGAATAGGACAAAACGCACTTGGGGTAAACTTCACCACACCAACGGAGCAGAATGCTCATTGGACTAGCACGTAATTTTGTTTTCTGGGATTTCACAAAAGTTTAGCATTAAATCGCCTTAGGTTATGCAATTAGTGGGTTTTCAGTTTTGGATTAAAAAGATGGGTACGTAATGTCAGAGACATAACCGAAATGAAGTAACATACATTTTGGGCTGTTGATACGAATAATGTTATTTTTACTAATTTCTGAAAGGTTTTATTAAAATAGGTTATTTCGGTATTTCTAATGAAAGTACCGAAATAACGGTAAACGTATATCCGATTTTCTGCTGTTGCCAAATGAATTGTTTCACTCTCATTAAATGCTCCTTATTTTAGATTTCGTGTACGTGTACCGATATTTCGGCACTTCCATTAGAAATACCGAAATAACTTGTTTTAATACAGTCTTTCACTATTATCTCAAGTCAGTCCCATAAAGATAGGAAATCCCATAGAAAATGGGACAAATATGCGATAGTGGGTAGTTCAGTAGACAGTAAAAATTGTAGCATTCATATTAACAGCCTAAAGTGTATTCTACTTCACTCCGGCTATGTCTTTGACAATATCCACCCATTTTTTTACTAAAAATGTTCATAACTTTTGAATTAAATTAGATCATTTCAAATCTGCGTACATTAATAATTTTCTAGAAGTTCTAGAAGTTATGAGAAGACACTAATGACGAAAAAAAATTATTAAAAAAAATTATATTGAATTTATTTAGGGTATCTTACTACACAACATTCTATAATAGCTACAAAATTAGAACCATTAAAATTACGAATATAACGTTTTCAGCAGACTTGTTTGAAATAGGTTGTACAACAATTTTGAGGAATACTTGATTACTCTATATCATCATATTTCAAAAGTATATTTCAGATCATAGAAACAATTAGGGTGACCCATCTTAAGAGTTGCCTCAATTACCACAGATTTGTTCAGAAGACACAAAAGCTCTAGAACCAGTAGTTTAGTCACAAATATCTTTGTCATCCTAAATTCTGGTTTCGGACTACAGCTCGATGATGATAACAACACGCAAACATTATCTTTGCGTCGAAATAAATTCGAATTAACCCTTCGAGAACCCTTTCCACATGATACGCGAATCATCCACGTGGACATAATTTGGCATCCAAATCACAAATTCGATTTTTTAATTTCCCTTTACGCCCTCTTTTAACATTTTTCAGTTCCTGCTTGTATGGAAGCAAGAACCGCCGTAGGTAGTCAATGTAATCAAAGCGAATTTAGTTAGTCATTAGTAATTTAAACTGGCCAATCCAAGTAATTCTGCACCCACTTTGATGAGTTTTCTATCATTTTGATACCACATTAGTACCAGTTTATATGGAAATAACATTTCTATGTGAGAAAGGAAAAATGCTGCTACAGAGTGTACTATAAAAACTGATGCTACCCCGAAAGCAAACTCCGGTTTGTTCCCCCGTATCGTTCAAACGAACAAGTATACAGCAGTTCGAAGAATACAAGAATGGTTTGTTACCCATAATAAACCGAGGTCATTGCTTACACCAAAAACGGTTATGTATCATGTCGAGAAAAACTAAGTCATTGCCCAAGGGTGCCAAACCAAGGTTTGTAGAATGTTAGAACCTAATTCCCACCATTCTCTATAGATAGAATTATGTCCCATAAAAGTATAGAATATCAAATTTATAGTGCGAATCGACTATACAGCCCACAGCCACTGTTATTCATCACGCTGTTGTCTCCAAATGGGCTATGATGGTGGGCCAAACAGTGTAGCAGAGTTCCGCGAGCTGCACGAAATCAGTAAAAGGTAATGGGAAAGATTGCAGCCTATTTCGAGAAGGACCGCAGCCGCCAGACCAGGCACTCGAGACCAAGTGGAGTGCGTGGATGTGGGTGTGTATGTGCCAGATAGATGCACTAGCACTTCTTGTTTACGCTCAATTGTTGGTCGCCGCCGCTTGTTCACATCATATTGCGATGAATGATAATTTTCATGTTCATATATGCATCGGAGCACAGCGTAATGTTCTCCGGTGACATTCACTAACTCTTTCTGTCCCTCGTTCTTCATTCCGAAGCCCTGTCGTACAAATGGTGGGCTCTGATTGTAAACTGATGAAGTGTGCATACGCTGGCTGGGTTCGCTCCCGTGCGCTCGTAATGAAGGGAAATGCAAATTCAACGAAGTGAATCTGGGGGCCGCTGGGTGCCTAGGGGGTCTCGCTACTAATATAACGGCTTTTGACGCATATAATTATTCCCTTTCTGTTGGACGGTTCGAGGCAGCGTGCATTAATGTTTTGCAATTCAGGTCACCAATGGGTGAACGATGCAGGACTCAACGGGTTTGACAGTATTTGAAATGAGTTTAAAATATTTATCATCTCTTAATTCGTGGAACGGAAGCTTATATTTTTGTAAATCTTCTAGATTTTGACATCTCATAATTTTCACTAATAGCGGTGTTAGATTTGAATTCATGGTAGAGTGCTTCCCATATAAACATCAGTGACGAAACTGAAGAGTTTTAGGGGGTGGATTGTGACAAGCTCCTATTTGGTATATCATTGGACCTTTTTCTACTGAAAATAGAGGTTTTGTGCCTTGACATGTGTTCTCATCATTTCACTGATCGGATGGAAAGGAGAAGGGAGGAAGTAGACTCGAAAGAGAGGGAAAACAGACAACACAAAACAAGCTGCAGGTAAACATAATTAGTTCAAATCGTTTGCGCAAAAGCCTAAATCTCTTTACCACACTGGATCAAAATTTTTAGTTTGTTACTAAATTTAAGTCGCTCAAACACAGTTTCGTCTATGCAAGGACGCGCGATAACCTGAAATTGCGTTACTGGTATGATATGAAGTTCCATTGTCAGATTCACAAGCATCATATGAAAATGACTCAGCGCACTGATTAGTAACCTTGTGATAATTGAGTTTGCAGTGGCCGGTTAGAGCCCTGATCAGCATGCCATAGTATTGCTTCGTGAAGTGTATGAGATGCTTCATAATCAAAATTTGGTCCAATTTAAAAAAAATTCAATTTGTTTCTAATAATTGCAGATTTTATATATTACAGAACAAAAAAAATGTAGCTCATTTGAAAAAGCAGCTTTTTTATTCAATTTTTTTTCGCATATCGAATCGTTTCGGAGTTATCAATGATTGAAAAATGTTCAATTTTATAAACCTCAAAAGTTCAAAAACTAATAACTTGAAAAAATATCATATACAGCCAAACAAAAAAATGTCGTGTGCATTATTTTTCAAGAAAAAAAAATCTTGAATCAGGATATAAAGTTTAGTTGTTAATCTAACGTGGAATCGCCCATATACTTCCTGTTTAGCGCATACAGGGTGCGGTACTCGAAGTGTAACCAACTTGAGATCGTTCGCGCAGCTGTCGCACTGGCATCAGCTGTCTATAAATTGGCTGAACGACAGTTCGGAGTATTGTTCACAAGCGTACCAAAGCATTTTGCCAACAAGTGAACGAAACAAAGTGATTAGCGATGGAATTCAAAAGAAATAGTGTGATTGATTTATGTTTAGCTGAGCTCAAACACCTTAATGTTAATAAAATTTTAGTTTATCGCACCATAACTCGTTATTATAATGCTGGTAGCATCGTAAAACGCCATGGAGGTGGACATCAAAAGACTGCAACGCGAAGCGGCATGGTTCGGTAGTAAAGCAACGACTTGAGCAAAATTCACGACGATCAATGCCAATCATAGGGGACGGGCATAGCGTAGTGGGTAAATCGATTGCCTTGTACGCAGCTCACCTAGGTTCGATTTCCAACCCTGCACATAGGGTTTCTCTAACCCGAAAAGAGGTTAAAACCTTTATAAAAAATGCCAATCAAATGAATAAAGTACTGAAAATAACCGACTGCAGCATCCGAGACCTAATGGAAAATGAGCTCAAGGTCAAGCTTTACCAGTTCCAAAAGATCCGTCATCTCACACCGAAGCAGCTACAAGTTAGACTTGAGAGAGTGAAGAAGTCGCTCACTTGACTGAAAGGAGTTAAATTCGGAACATAGAATCTTCTGACGAAAAAAAAAAATTAAAATTGAGCAATTCGTAAACTCTCAAAATGGCAGGCAGCACCCACCACAAATAAGGGTTTGGGCCGCTGTAACCGCAGATGGGCGCTCTCCAATCGCTTTCATCAAGCCTGGCGTAGCCTGCTAGCTCGTGGTAGATTCGGATTGGCTTGTAGTAGTTAAGGCTACCGACTAAACCTCTTGTACCTCACAATCCTCATCTATCAGGGGCAACGGCTAGGTACTACTTCAGTAGGGATTGTGCGCTTGCTATTTTTGTTTTGTGTTAATCGTTCATGTGTTTATCCATAGCTGCTTTTAGTTGCTTGCTGTCCAATCTTAGCGGTATATCTGACCTGCTCAAGTCTACTGCCAATATCGTCACCTATTGAGACACGAACCGAGCCAAAGGTGTATATCTCTTTACAGTCACCTTAGAAGAGTTTCTTGGCCTTCTTCTTGGCGTTACTGGTTCCTATTTTTCTGCTAGCAGGTGCTGAGAGTTCCTCGGTGGCGGTAATTCACCTGATACCGATGCCAATTTTCGCAACCCATTTCGCTATCAGCCATTTTGACGGATTGATCATAGTAGGTAGTGAAATTTCTCCGGAATGCAATATTCCGATTTCTCAAACTTCGTGTTTTCCTACTTAGCACCCGTTGCTTTTCCGCTGGCCGGTAACTGCTGTGTAACTGATCTACTCACAACTGTTGCTAATATCGAAACTTGTCGAAACGAGAACCGATCCATTAAAGAAGCCGATCAACTTGGCATATATTCCGTTTCCAGCCACCCGCGCAAGGTTTCTTCCTTGGTTTCTTGATCGATTTTCTTCTAGAGTGACTGAACTCAAATGACATTTTATGTGTCAAAATGGTTGGCAGTATTTTTTCCTGATCAGGAAGTTAATAAATTTTAAATGTAATTCAAACCCCCAAAACCCTCCCCTTGCGCACGTGCCTGATATACTCTGTAGAGTGTATTGGTTGACGCAACACTAATAGCGGTGGCGATGACAGCTATGCGGTTAGGCAGTTTTCGTTGTTTTTTATTTGGATCGAGCAGAACAGACGTCCAGAATTATTTTGCTTTCGGAACAGTTTCCTGCCACTTTAACTGATGGTGGGGTGGATGTAGCGTAGTTGGTAAATCGATTGCCTTGTACGCAGCGCACCTGGATTCGAGTCCCGACCCGTCACATAGGGTTAGAAATTTTTCATAAGAGATTTTTCTAACCCGAAGAGGCGAATGAGCTTAAGGTTAAAACCTCTATACTCGTAATAAAAAAACTGATAGTTTATTGCGCGCGTGCGACAGGGAAAGGTTCTGTCGAAAAGTTTCGGTCCGTGGTCCAGCTGCTCAGTGTTTTATGGTGCTGGGTCGCAGGAGAACGGAAGCTAATTGCCAAGGAGCCACTCGCATCCCCGACTAAATAAAAAACCTGTTTTAATCTACCTAGAGGTACAATTGTGCCTTTCTCATTTCTCCAAACTATGATTTAATAGCTGGTTCGTACAATACAACATTATGGAAATGTCTTTCATTCTTATTACACTTGGTAAGTATATATAAGAGCACCTTTTTGCATTCATCGCGGTATCGGTTTGAATCGGAGTTTTCTATGTGATCGCACTCCACAACCCGTAACTCCGGAGCCGGAAGTCGGATGGAGATGGGATTTAATATCAGTTTCCGGGGACGCAACACCTTTCATTTGAGACTAAGTTGATCAAATCGATCTAGCCATTTTCGAGAAACCAATATAACCATTATTCTGAATTTGGATGCTTCCGGATTCGTCGATGGTGGCCAGTGTGGCCAAAGAGACTTTGAATGACTGTTGGTGACCTAGATCTACAAATTCAACAGTTGTGTTTACATTTTGGAAAAAAAATCACCTTTTTACATTCATCGCAGAATTCGTTAGAATCGGGATTTGCTGCGTGATCGTACGTATCTGCCTGTAATTCAGGAACCAGAACTCGGATCCACACAAAATTCAACAGCAGCTGATGGACCTTTCATTTAAAATCAAGTTTGTCAAAATCAGATCAGAAAATTCCGAGAAACCGATGTGAACAAATCAACAAATTTTGTTTTGTAACCATACTCTTCAACTCGTAATCCGGAACAAGATGTCGGTTGAAAATGAAATTCAATAGCAACCTATGGAAATATTATACCTTTCATCTGAATCTTAGTTTGTAAAAATCCGTTCAGCCATCTCCGAGAAACCGATGTGAACATTTCATTAACAAATCCGCACATACACATACATACATACAGACATACATACATACATACAAACATACATACACACAGATATTTTGCGATCTCGGCGAACTGAGTCGAATGTTATATGAGACTCGGCCCTACGGGCCTATGTTAGAAAGTCGGTTTTTGGAGCAATTACATAACCTTTCTATATGAGAAAGGCAAAAGAATAATATTTAAAGAGCTTAATCAGCATGAGTTCAATGTTATCTTCATGTGATTATATTTTGAAATGTTGGTGGAATGGGTTTGAAAGTGGAGGGAATGGGGGGTTAGTAGAGTGGGAGTGGAGGATGCGTCAGAAATTCTTCATCTTATTTCGGTATACGGGGTGGATGAAGGAAATGCGGGCGTGAGGGTTTAGCTTAGGAACTTGGCGGGTTCCCCGGGGGCGTCATGAACCGTCATAGGTGGCCAATGAGGTCAAAGCTGCTTTGATTGATCATTAGTGATCCAGACCCGCAAACTAGAGTAATGTTACATCAATTTTAATATGTTTTACATCATTTGAACATCATGGTGGTACCAGTTTATATGGGAATTTGCTGTGTAACCGCACTCTTCAACCCGTAACTCCGGAACCGGAAGTCGGATCAATTAAAAATTCAATAGCAGCTTATGGGAGCGTTTCAGATGAAACTAAGTTTGCGAAAATCGGTTCAGCCATCTATGAGAAAATTGTGTGAGTTTAAATGGCACACACACACACACATACACACACATACATACACACACAGACATTTGCCGATCTCGACAAATTGAATCGAATGGTGTAGACACTCGGCCCTCCGGGCCTCGGTTAAAAAGTCGATTTTTACAGTGATTGCATAGCCTTTCTTTATATGAGAAAGGCAAAAAGACCCAAGTGACACCAGTGCCATTCTCACTGTGGAAGGTCGTTCAAACGTGCCATGCTCTCCTCCACAGTAATTTCCGGGATCGTTTACGGCGAGTAGATGATCCGGTGATTCGTTGCCAACGTCGCTAGGGAGGTTCCAACAAAGGAGCCAGACTCACCTTCCTAGCTAAACGTAAAGGACCGCTGCCGGAGCTGCCAACGACATCTCGGCCGTTCTGATCCCAGCTGGTCTAAACTGCCCATTTACCACAACCAGCTGTAGCAACCAATCGACATGTGCAGTAGAAGAGAGTGGTGAATACACTCAGCAAATTTTTTTTTGTTTTCTTTTATATTTGTATTACGAAAATCAATAATTCAGTTCGCAGCATCTTGGCATCTGTGCCGCGTAAATCAGAAGCCAAAGAGTGGTTAAGCCGCTACTCACAGCTTAAATGGGACGCGATCAAAATTTGATTTCCTCGATTTACGAAGAATTGTCAATGGTTCGCATAACACAATAAGAGCAAAACCCATAATGCTCAGTGCTCGACTGGCATAATTTAGAACATTTAAGTTCTCGGCACAGAACGAAACCTTGACTCAGGGACTCCTGTTTCCAATCGTCACCTTCGACATGGGAGGAGAAACCCAATGGATCTATTCTTAGCCGGATGTCATTAATTGTCTAGACAGGTTCGGTTCGCTGCGTAGTGCAGGAAGGGTTACATTCTGGGGAGTTCATCCTGCACTTTCCAGGCTCCGTTAGCCACTGTAAATATTTTTAAATCCCTCAACCATTCAACCATTACACGGGTCGCACAGCACGGTGGACATGGGATTGCCTGTGGGTTTTAGCATCGGAACAGGCGGTCCGTAGTGTAATACTTAACCGGTTGAAACACCCACTATAGACACTTCCCGGCTTATCGTGGCTGCCGGAGAAAGAGGCTGTATTTGACGGTCGAGTGGATTAAGTGGCATTCGTCTCTTTTTCGGATTAGAACAATCTCCAACACTATGTGCGGGGTTCTGATTGAACCAAGGTGAACTACGTATCGTTACTCATTCGAATGAAAGGACCATTCGTTAATTATTGCGACACTATATCTTTCTTCATACTTAATCGAAACTAACCAAATGTTGCCCAGCTTCTCTTTAGAGAGTATAGAGACAACATATCCGCTAAGTTTTGTAGTTGTCAGTGAGATTACGGTCGAGATGGAAAAAATCGGGCAAATGTTCGGGAAAGGATTTTGTTCAAATACATGCAAAATCCTGGGTTGTCGCATCGTGCCGTGAAAGAACCGATGGATATACAATGTATATGTATATTATATATTGTACATCATTCAACCGTTTCAAAGGTCCTCCGAAGGTTCCAAAAACGGATGAGACTGGATCACAAGTCAGGACTTTAACAAAACCGGGAATAATGCGTAAAAATTCTACAGTTCGCTGATTGTTCAAATCAAGCAGATTCCGAACATTTTGATACGTGACTTGGCCTAAAAACTTGATGTTTCGCAAAGTTTCGTCCAGAGGGCAAAAAACAATCCGGATTGAAAAGGTACAAGGTGCAGAACTCTCTGAATTGGGGCGAACACCAGCATAATGTTGCCAAAAGCTCAACACGAATCCGCTAACGAAATTCCCAATTTTGTTTGTTTTGTGCCGAAAGTCGTAAGGCCACTAAAATGTTTAGAACTCTGTCCGAAACTTACTGGGTCATAATGAAGGCCAATTTCCGAAGAGCACAAAAGAGGCAAATAACGAAAGGGACATGTTCAAAAAGTGGATTAAAACTGAGGAAACTTATCGGTAATGCTGTACAAACACTAATAGAGGGCGTGAATCAGAAATATCGACTGTTTAATTCAAAGTTATCCTAAAATTTAATCGACATTCATAAGCTGAAATAAATACATATACTGAAGTACTGTGAAACTTTGGTTTCATTTCGATTACTATAGACGATTTAATAATCAATCTAAAACGCTGCAATAATTAACGATTCGCTCTTTACCAGTTACGCTATGCCCACCTATGCCATGATTTATTTAGATGTATTTCATAAATCAACCTTAAATCGCTAAACAAACATTAAAGAGCACATTAATGGATTTTCCTGAAAACCTCAACAAAAGTCGAAGGTGGTTTTGATTGACCTGCAAAAGTGCATACCATTGTTTTGTGGAGTGCAGATTACAATTTTTATATCAAATTTTCAAAATTCAAAATGCTGGATGTAAAATTGCCGATATTTCAATTAAAATGGTAATGAATTTTCACGTACAAATATCTAATTATTCCAGTAGATGCTAATAGCGATTATTATGTGTCGAATTAAAAAAAAGTGTGCAATTAAATCAAAGAAGTTGTTTATTTGCACGTACGTGTTTAGGTTTTTCAACGTTTTACTTAAAATAGCATGCGGCTTCACCATCTGTATAGAAATATGCGAACTTGAGCACAAAGCACTACTTCAGTTTTTCACTTTTTAAGAAAATGTACCACTGTGCATGGTTGAAATTTTCCATATAAATTTATAGTGAAACATATTTGCCTGTCTCTTATTAAAAGACTACGCAATCACTGTACCAGTGAAGCCAATTATCATCAAATCGAATCTCCATTTTCGGGTTCAGTACCTATGTTATATTGCCTTCCTCATTCCTGTCTCTCCTATTATCCTGCACTGGGATCTAAGCACGTACAAAAATGTCTTTCCTCGACAAAGATTCGCCTCTAGGTGAGATGGATGTCGATATAAAATCGACTCCAGGCTTCTCAACCGAGCCAGAGTGTTTTTTAATAAAAAAAATCTATATGAGATTTATAGAGTCCCGGCAAAACGATATTCCTCCATTACAGAAATATCGAAAGTTAGCCTTAGGATTGTGGTAAATAGTATGAAGCAGGAAAATTATATTGCTGGCTACGGGCTTTTAGCAAAGGAGTACAGAGTATATGTACCAACAAAATAGGTCGAAATCGATGGAGTGGTTTCCGATTCGAGTTTCAGTAGCTTTGATCAGCTGAAACCCGGGGTTGGCTGTATTAAAGACCGAGGAGGACTACCCAGCGTCACTGTTCATGATGTTGTTGATTTTCTGTTTGGCATGATGCTGCCAGTTTATGTTTTTCTTCTCCTTGTCATCATTGTCCACCCTCACTCCCCTATCTATGATACACGCCTACTCTTATGTTCGAGCCCATTTCTCTTCTGAATATCTCCGATAATTTTCAGTATTTTTTTCAATCAGCTTCGATGCTACTCGCTTTTTCTATAAAATTTGCATGCAACCCTTTAAAAAATCACGAGCTTAGCTCACTTTTCCCCTTTTTCCCTTGACTAGGGGTTTGTCAGCTTTTTGACCCTATTTTGCAAGCCTCATATGAAAATTAATAGTTGGTAGTTTGATGCGCTCTAGCAGACGAACCAAGTTGAATTTGAGTAAATCCATTTTTGAGTATATTTTTCTTATCTTAGATTAATCAGAAATGGTAATGAGGCTATATCTAGAGACATAGAAGAATATTTTTCGAGCTTGGATTCATTTAAAAGAAAGAAAAACGTATGTTCCGATTTTGTCAATGTCCCCGTTTTATCAGCCTAAAATTCACAAAGGGGCTGATATAAATGTGGTTTCATTGTATTGAATTCTTCAACCACTCAACTATCCTAAAATATTGAGTATTCAATATTAATGATAATTATTATATATTAATTCAGCCACCACCAATTTCGCTAATGTAGAATTTTCATATAGCAAATTTGTGAGTTTTTGTCCAGTTTCTGTATGAAAAGCAATCAATTTGTACCATCTTGTTTTTCTACGAGTTAAAAAAAATAGTTAATACCATATCCAACCCGTTTGTCCGTTGATATGGGGGTTTAGTAGCATTATGAAAAGATTACGTTTTAATTCCCGTTTCTGGCGAATGCCATTTGCCGGTTCTGCCTTATATCTGGTACATACTCATTTCCTATTCCAGAGAGTAAAACGAGTAAAAAGAAACTAATCCGCGATGTAACTTGGCTACCGTCAGTGGCAGTGGCAGTGTCAGCTTTTATTTTATGTCATCCGTCCATTAGTGCACAACATTAGCCTGATTCGGATTAATTTCCCACCACTCGGATGTGTGTCCACTTGTCCTGAGCTCGGTAAAACCGGGACCGACGGCCGAAGCTATAGAGAGGTTTGCAGGGGTAATTTGCCGAAGGCTCTCACTGTTTCCGAATATGACCAAACGAGGGTAAGCCATACTGGTTTAGTGCTACGTTTATACCACCCCCTCACCATCCCCCAACCATTTCCAGCTGTTACCAGTAATAATAAAATGGCAACCAAATTCGATTGCTTCACTTGCACGTAGACCGCTGCTGGGACAGTGTGCGTAGCTGTCTGTGAGAGTGTGCTCACGAATCAATTGGCCGGTTTTTGGTATATCCGGTCAAATAGGGAAACGTGCTATTTGCAGGAAAATCCGTATGAGGCCAAGCAACGTGTAAACCTACGAGTAGTAATATGTCATTCTACAGGCTTTAAAACACAGAGCGAAGAGGGCACTTATCGTTCAATGAAGTGTTGTGTTAAAAATGTGATTTTATTCAAATGAGTTCGTGTTTCATTAGTGATAACGACCTTACTCTTGTTTTATGTAAATGTACCGATTGCCAGTCGTATTATTTTAACGAGACAATTGTACCTTTCAAAGCCACTCTTGGGAAGGGATAGAAGGGAGAAACGCTTTTATGCTGTTACGAGATTGGCTTGTTAGAAGGACATAACGGACATGCGTTCGATTGGATTCCATACCTGCGAAAAGTCCATACCCAAATAGAGAACACTTACAATCTAGCAGCACTCTTGGGAACTATACAGTTGAACGCACTGGCAATATTCAAATTTTATGCCATTAGGGTTGCTTTAAAATTTAAATTGACCTGTGCGATCTCACCTAGGAAAAGGTCCATAATTGAAGGGGTGGCAAGTTCAATCGAAATGGAAATTAATAGTAGTTGAAATTGTTTCATTTTGGAAATCTATTCAACGTTTATAGGGATGGTTAATTATTCAGCTTGGCTTTGTTCTGGTTACTTTTAAAAGTATTGCTGCGAAATTGGGTCCGAAATTCTGGCTCCATGGTTGGTGCGATTCAGCGTGGTACCTAAACTTTGATGAAACATGTGTTAACTATCGATTTGGAGGTACTAGACGCAGATTCTGTAATTATACATATTGCCAGTACCGCAGCCACAAATTTGACAACCGTTTCTGGTTCTGGTTACGATATTCCTGACTGTGCGTATTGGATTTTCGTTGATATGTTTTTTTAACGCTTCCTGTGTATAGTTTCCCATAATGTGCGTTCTGATCTAATTACAGATCTTACACGTATTCATTTGGTCTTGCTATGTGCAAAGCGTACTTATAATGGTGTTTAATGGTAGCCACTTCTGCTTTATATTTTAGGGAGAGGTAGCGGATTTCGAATCTTCGTATTGCGACATGAATACGACATGCTGTACATACATTCGAAATCATCCACCGTGAACTCATTATCTAGACCACGCGACCGGTTGTGTTCAGCAACATGTATTCGCTCGGTGTCAACCGAAAATTAGTATCGCTGCTATCTCAACTTGCTCAAATGACATTCTATCGTTTATTCATCTAAGTGAAAGGTTCCAGCCACAACGATTAATCTCGCTAGGAGCTCCTTTGACGTTTCTTTGTTCTACACTTTACCTCGCACCGCTACTGATTCACCTAGAACGTGTATGTGGAAGCAATCTAGTTATGGGCTATCCCAACAATATAATAGTTTTCACTTCTTCGGGAATATATGTCCGAACGACAACGCCCCTTTCGAATTTTGGTTGTAAACTTGATGTTATAAAAGCTACAATTTTTTCACATTTTTTATAAAATTAATGTATAGAATTCGCTTAAAGTTTTAAGACTTTCTCCGAGGTCCGGAGGGCCGAGTCTCATACCATTGAACTCAGCTTGAAAATTCGGGACAAAATGTGTGGGTGTTTTATAGTAACGTTTAAAAAGCTTCCAAAGTCTAGTATGTTGACATTGTATGTCACTCACGACTCACTTCGTGCCTAACTACTAAAAAGACTCCGTAGTCTTTCTTCGTCCTTCTTCCCCACAGAACTACATTAAAGTATTACTTCGTGGAGGGAAGCATTGTGCTTTCGTCGCGCCTTATTCTTTTGCTCGTGAGTTTTCCGCAGCTATCTCGAAGCCTCACTTGATCCATGAAATGGCTTGACCTTTGAGCCGTTCAACTCTCCATTCTTCTTTTGTTTTTCGTCTCCATCTATTACGTCACCATTTAGCTCCCGTCTCAGGGAGCCGTTCAGCTGCTGATTCCATAAGCCAATTAGCTCCTATTTCCATGAGTCATTCAGCTCCCAGTCATAATAAGATCTACCCGGGTAGTCCCCGGCAGGGACCTCACCCTACATCGACTACCAGTGCGCCGGCTGAGGAATTACTCCCGAAACCGATACCCGCTTTCTTGAGCCTCGTAGCACCCAGCTTTATCGAGATCCACTCGGATATTATCCGACGGTGAACTACCCTACTCCAACTGCCGCTACACAGTGCAGAGGTAACTTAAATAACATATACCAATGTCCCATGCCATCTCTTTTGTGATCACTGCTGCAATGATGAGAAGTTTATATAGTTCATTTGAATGGCTACTCATCATGTGTCGTTATGGCTTAGGGTGTACATAGGCGTTTTAACGAGTACTTGTTTGTCGGTTCCAGTCCTGGTGCTACCCGTTAGCCTTTTTGCCTTTCTCAATAGAAAGGTACTGCAATTGCTCTGAAAACCGACTTTTTAACGGAGGCCCGGAGGGCCGAGTGACATATACCATTCGATTCAGTTCGTCGAGTTCGGCAAATGTCTGTGTGTGTATGTATGTGTGTATGTATGTATGTGTGTGTATGTGTGTGTGTGTATGTGACCAAAAATGTCACTCATTTTTCTCAGAGATGGCTGAACCGATTTTGACAAACTTAGTCTCAAATGAAAGGTGCAACGTTCTCATAGGCTGCTATTGAATTTCTAATGGATCCGACTTCCGGTTCCGGAATTACAGGGTGATAAGTACGAACACGCAGAAAATGTCGATTTTAATAAATTCTGCAATGAATGTATAAAGGTGAAAAATTTTCCAAAATATGACCACAACTGCTTCGATTTGTAGTATTAGGTCACTAACATCCATTCAAAGTCTATTTGGCCACATTGGCCACCATCCTCGGTTCCGGAAGCCCCGGCGGAAGTATCTAAATTCAGAATAACAGTCACATCGGTTTCTCGGAGTTGGCTAGACCGATTCGACTAAACTTGGCCTCAAATGAAAGGTATTACGTCCCCGTAAATGGCTATTTAATTTCATCCCGATACGACTTCCGGTTCCGGAGTTACAGGTTGTGGCGTGCGATCACATAGCAAATTGTGATTCAAACCGATACTCCGATGAAAGCAAAAAAGGTAAAAATTTCGCTAAAATCTCTCTCAAACAACTTAAATTTGCTGTTCTAGGTCATCGACGGCCAACCAAACTTTCGTTGACTACATTGACCACCATAAACGGTTCCGGAAGTGCCCGGGAAAAGCGGCCATCTTTCAAAATTTACGAACTCACATCAGTTTCCCGGAAATGGTTGGGCCGATTTTCACAAACTTAGTCCCAAATGATAGCTATAATATCCCCATAGATGTCTATAAAATTTCGTACGGATCGCTTATATGGTTCCGGAAATATAGACTAAACCGTCCGGTAACATATGAAATTCCCATATAAGCCGGAACTCAGCGTTTTAGTTCAATATTACCGTGGCTGTTTTTTCTTTTTCAAAATTTTAGAACTCGAATAATGATTTATTTTCCTGCATATAGTTGTCATGTGATTTATAATAATAAAATGTAATATATGCATTTAATAGCTTTTAATGAATATAAACAACGCACACATTCTCGTGATTCATGATTGAGAAAGGCACAATTGCACCGCTAGGTGGATTAAAATAGGTTTTCTAGTAAGGCTTAATTCCCAACACATACACACAAACGGAATATTAATAACAGCGGAAAAATGGCATAAAGCAAAATGCATCAATAACGATGCTGAAATGCCGGCGGCGGGGAGCCAAACGATATTACCTCATTCCATCATTAGAGTGAAGCTTATAAATACCATTTTACTACTTAAAGAGTGTATGTCGTCATGGCACAAGTAGTACAGAGGTGTTTTCAGTGAATAGATAGTTTGTGGGCTCTAATCTAGGAATATGATGGCCGGAGTTTTTTACTAGAAGTTTCAGGTAAAGAGTTATTATTAGCAGCGGAGAAAAGAGTGGAACAAAACAAAATGCAGTGCAACAGCAATGATTGCGTTCAATGGGCAGGTGGGGGAAATGTAAGGTGTAGAAGAAAGGGAATCTTTTGTAATCATCGTAAGCAGCAATTTGATACGTAACCAAATACTGAGAAAGTCTCGTTGTGTGTGAGCGTATGTCGTCGATTTTTTCGTAAGCGCTGCGTTGCGCTCATCTCGAACTGTGCGCGAACTGCTGAATGTTCAAAAAGGATTCCTTTTGGGAATGAGATTGTGAGCGTAAAAACTGAAAATCTGAGCATGCCGTTTTGGGTGCAGAATTTGGTGTCCTTGTTTTTGTGCGTCAGATAATTGTTGATCACCACAACGGTGAGATAGTCAGCAACACTTTCGCTACCAGATGATCCAGAATTCGGTTCAGCACGGACTCGATCGGGCTCAATTGAACCTTCACGAACTGTTCGTTGGTTTTGTATGAATAAGTTTGAGTTTTCTCTTTACCAGGAAATTCACAAAGAAGCCAAGCTCGTTTCGTATTTCACCGAGCAGTCGGAGTACAGCAGCAAAACAAAAATGTATTCTACTGCTCTACGGGAAAACGTACTCGGTTTGGCTATCGTTCCGGCAAGAGCTGTAGTGATGCGTCGCTGTAGCGGGCTGAACGGCTTGTGCAAATGTAAATATACCGAAAAAATGTAGTTTACCAGTACCTTTGGCATCCCTGATCGAGACACTATGTCTTGGATCCGCCATCGAGCCTAGTTTGCATATCTTACATAACTAGACTCACTGTTCTCCGTTCACCCACGTCATAAAAAAACTAATCATATTCAGAAAAAAAACCTGTTTTAATCCACCATCCATGGTGTAATTGTGCCTTTCTCATTTATCCAATAGCAAGTTATATTCAATATATTTGTGAAAATGTCTATTACATTCTTATTACAATTTGCACGTATTTACAAGGGCACGTCTGCCACGAACTTGATGAACAACATGTTGACGATGGTCTCTTGGAAAAAAAATATAATATTAAAGTGGATAAATCAGCATGAATTAAATGTTGTCTTCATGTTAACATATTTTGGAATTATAACTGTAAAAGAGGATGTGAGAGAGGCCTAGTTGGTGAATATGGATTCAGTCATCACCGCATCCGATGTGACTTTAATTCTGAAATATGCCCGGTACCGGTTTAAAATCCTATGTAACCGTAGTAACTCCGGAATCAATAGTCAGATCTGAATGAAATTCAATAGCAGTAAATGGGTGTATTAATCATTTGAAACCAAGTTTGTAAAAATCAGACAAGTATTTGCTGAGCAAAAGGTGCGACATTATCTTACGAACGTTGATAGTTCCCCGATAGTATCAAGAACCGTCATAGGTGGCCTATACTTTTTTTGTTTTGATTATAGAGGTTTTAACCTTAGGGTTATTCGCCTCTTTGTCGGCTTAGAGAAATCTCTTTAGAAAATTCTCTAACCCTATGTGCGGGGTTGGGAATTGAACCCAAGTGAGCTACGTACAAAGTAATCAATTTACCAACTACGCTACACTGCTGGTCAATAAAATAGGTGTGAGATAAAAATACATGAAATTTTGAGTTTTCTCTAAAAATATTTCTATATTCAAATATTTTATAGTTAGGCACAGTCGTAAATATGAAAAAGAACACTTTTATTTGTAAATTAAATGTTATGCTTTATCGTAACTCTTTCTTCTCTATGAAATCCGAAAAAGTACCTGGTCAATGAAATAGGTGTATTGTAATCCAATGCATTAAAATTTTTCAAATCCAATGATTTTAAGACATTTTTAACAACTAGTAACTTCAACATTTTTAACAACTAGTAACCTGTGTAACCTGTGTTATTCAACCAAATTTTATCCATTTGTCTTGATATTGAGTCATTCAAACGCTGATAAGTTCTACGGGATTGATGACAGGAGATTGGCATGGTCCGAAATTATAGTCACTTTACTATCCCGAAATCATTCCTTTACATGCTTCGATGTGTGTTTTTGGTCAATATCTTGCAGAAACTGTCATGTAAAGGCACGTTATCTTTGACATAGGACTGCATGACATCCTTTAGAATGTCCATCCTTTAGCCTTGCATTCGAATCTTGCCATTATAGTGGCATCGCGAAGAATAGGACCTGCGCAATTCCACGAGAAGCAAGCTCCAAACCTCATTGTTCTAGCCTTCGTGCTTTATCATATTTTGCGTGTGTCGCAGATCAAACTGTTTGCACTTTGGACGTTGAACGTTTCGTTGTGCATCGGAGGAAAACAGGTTTACCTTTGATTTGTCCCTCCGAAGGATATGTCGCCATTTTTTGATTCCTTTTGAACCAGGCCTATTAACGCTGTTGAAAAGCAAATTGCATTTTTCTTCAAAGACTTTGGCTTCGAAATAGTGGAACCTTCTTAGCAATTCTTTCTGGAAGATTGGAATTTTACGGCCTACAGCGAACTGTTCTCGGACCTGCCACTTTTCCAATTTGTGCTGAATTGGTTTTGGATGACGCGAATGGATCAGATTTCGCTAAAATTGCAATACAATGGTCAGCTGCTGCAGATGTTTTCTTGAGTTTTTTGCGCGTTTCCTTTTTCACAGGTTTTAAGGCATTTGTAACGAAGTTTTCGGAACGCCGCAGTGTATTCGCGATTTATTTATACGTCTTATCTACTTGAACAAAATTTCTTAGCACTGTACTTCGTTCCACTTTAGTATAGCGAGATGCTCGACCCATTCTATAACAAATCTTTGACTTATTCAACATTTGAATACATTTATTAACAAGCAGAATTCAAACTTCATCAAATAAAACGTATAATGGAATCATTTAAATTAATAACACGTGAATATATTTCACACACCTATTATATTGACCACACGAAAAAGCCTGCGGTAGTCTTGTTTTGCATCTTGACAAAGATTGCAAATATAATCTGCGCCAACAACCCACTAGTAACTTGACAGATCCCAAGGTTTCTGTGTGCGGTAGGTGTGATTGAGACTGCTGCAACTTGGTATGCGTAATTGAGAGAAAAACAAAATAATCTATCACACACCTATTTTATTGGCCAGCAGTGTATCTCCACCCCCTCCATTTTTTGGAGTGATTGCCTAATATGTATATTAGAAAGCCAAAAATCATATATATTTCCAAGCCAAACTAATTGCCTATCGGTATTGCAGAATAGATTTGTTTCGTAATGAAATATTTGATAGGTCGATTGATTTGAGGTATCAACTAATGAAAGTAGTATTGTTCGTGAAATCTTGGTTCTGGTTGTAGCTTCACCAAACGGTGGACTGCTCATCAGTTTTAGTTTAGCTGTGTAAATATTTTTTTCGTAATAGATGTTCAAGAACATGGTAAGCATGTGCGGTTATATTCAAGATGATGCTGTTCGAATAATACTTCTAACATTAATAGTATTATTTCAGCAACAATTATTAGCTGACAATTAGGTAACATATATATATTTTCGAAATCTGAACGGATATGATTTTTTTCAGATTTAGACGAATCTGAAGCTGACAAGTCCATACAAGTAACAAATAGTGTTATAACTAGTGTATTCGGAAAAGCTTGAAGATTTAAAATAACTCATTTGCTCCTTTAATATACTGGCTGTCCCGAAATGGACGAAAGCAAGCAAAATAAAATCAAATATGATTTTGAATTATTCGAATTGTTTGAAACACACAAAGAACATCAATAAATTTTACGCTGTCTGACCCTATTAAGCAGAATTTAAACTAAATAATCGGAAATGGTTATGAAGCTATATCTAAAGACTAAAGAAGAATATTTTAAGAGCTTCGGTTTGTTAAAAAGAAATAAAAATATATGTCCCGATTTTGTCAATATCCCCGTTGTAAGAGCCTAAAACTCACCAAAGGGCTGTTCAAAACGGATATTCACTGTATTAGAATTATCTAAAGTTGATGTAAGTTATTATGAAAATTCTGCTAATTAACTTGAGTGCTTATGCTACAGAATTTGCGAAGTTGAATGCTGATGAAGTACTATCTCTGATAATCGACACTAAGCTAACAAGACACCAAAAGTTATTAATTTGCGAATAAGTAGTCGAAAGGCGTCTTTTAATATTTGGCTAGATTATAAAAGAAGCACTTTTCTAAAGATAAGTGTTATACCTAAATCGAAAATACAGCTAAGAAATCAACCGAATTGAGGCTAGTGTAAACACACAATTAATAAAATCGTCGATTAAAACCAACAAACGATACCGAGTTGATAGCTGAAAGTCATAGTAAGAATGTCGATAAATTCAATCATCTAATATAAAATTTGTAGTAAAAAAAAGTTACAGATCACTAATGTACTGAATTGACAATAATGAAATCGGATAGTTTATTTATGTTCTCATTCGTATTCATTAGTCATTACCAGGGCCGGCGGAAAGCGTGGGTAGAATGGGTAGTACTACCCACTGGAAAATAACCGAGTGGGTAATTACCCACTCGAAATTTTGAAGATTTGGTTTATGAAAATCGGTTCAGTCATCACCGAGTAATCGATGTGACTAATTCTGGAATACGTCCAGAACCCGAAAATTCCGGAACTGTCGATAGTGGACATTATATTCCAAGAATATTTGATTGGCCATCAGTGATCTAGACTTGCAAAACGAAATGATGTGATCTAGACTTGCAAATAGAAATGCATTTTTAACCTTTGAAGTATTACGATTGTATCGGTTTATATGGGAAATTCCTATGTAATCGCAATAACCAACCTGTAACTCCGGAACCAAATGTCAGATATGAATGACAGTCCATGGAAGTATTGTATTTTTCATTTGAAACCTAGTTTATAAAAATCGGTCGAAAATTCCCTGTGAAAAAGGTGTGACATTAACTTACGAACTTAGAAAGTACCCGGGGGCATCAAGAACCGTCATAGGTGGCCAATGTGGTAAAAGCTGTTTAGAATGATCATTGGTGACCTAGATCCGCAAATCCGAGTTATATTGCACCCTTTTTAATATGTATTACGCCATTTAGACATCATGGTGTTACCATTCTATATGGGAATTTGCTTGGTGACCGCACTCTTCAACCCGCAACTCCGGAACCGGAAGTCCGACCGACAAAAAATTCAATAACAGCTTATGAGAGCGTTATACCTTTCATTTGAAATCAAGTTTGAGCGATTCGGTTCAGCCATCTCTGGGAAAAGTGGATGAGTTTTGAAAACGCACACATACACACATACAGCCTTTGTCAATTTCGACGAACTGAGTCGAATGGTATATTAGTCTCGGCCCTCCGGGCCTCGGTTAAAAAGTCTGTTTTCAGAGTGATTGCATATCCTTTCTATATGAGAAAGGCAAAACATAGTAACCCAACCAACCATTCGTCTGTTTTTCTCGGATTTTTGTTTGTGAACTAAAACACACTTATAGACTGCTTCACTACTTGGAGCGTTGCTGGGAAAGCAAATTTTCTTAATACTAAATATTAAAATTATGTTAATTTTTAGGCTGAAATGTCATATTATGTGACTTCAAAAATAAACTTAACTAATAAATAAATAAATAAAGGCACAAGTGTGAAAGACTGAAAGAAACTTTTTCTAGAAATAAAAATAGCTCTGAACCCATGTGTAAGAAAATTCTGGCTATCCTGCCACCATCATATAACCACAAAGTGACCCATCAACACATTTATGAACCCGCATAGGTACTGAATCGGTCGTTCTTTGTATAGGATATGAATTATGACGTAGTAAACTGTGACCATTATTGTGTATTCGGGGGGCTTTTGGGTTTTACGATGGAAAAATATGTTTATGTTGAACTTTTACGACGGTACTGGAAAATAATTGAATAGATTGATATTGAAAAAAGTGCCATCACCGGAAATGAATACACACAAGCAGGAGGGGCGTCTTTTATATTTCTTTTTTTATGTGTGGATGGAACATGATCATATTCGGATTTCTTTGGGACCGCGCCACTTTTAAAATCTACATATAAATAGAGCATTATAATTTCTCTGCGAGTCGACAGTATTGTGCCAACCCAGGCTATCATACATTACATTCTGATAAACCCTCACCAAGGTTAAAGACACAATAAAATGGTGGCTATGATAGAAAAATGTCGCTACACGCCCCAGGTGTATGACTGAACCTGTATCGTTGACTGTTGAATATTATCTGTTGACCCAATCCCTTATTTTCTTGAATTGCGTGTCATAATAATATCCATATCAAAGCTTGGGTGTTTATTCCCCTAGGACAACTCTCAGACAGTTAACTTTAAGTGTTCATATTACAGCTGAATGGGAGGGTTTCGGCATACTGTACCTGATTGTGTGCAAGTCAGGTGGTAGAATCTGCTCGGATTATTTTATGATGGCACCTACGCACGTCGAAATGTTGGACAAACATTGTATTACCATTGCATTGTATGACCATTCCGAAACCGTAAAAAAACTGCTATACTTACCGTTTAAAATAAAAAGGATGATGAATATTAAATTGGAGTGGCACATATTGTTATGCTGATTCAACGCGGACATCACTCTCATCATCCTCGGAGCACCGCCGTCGGTACCGTGATTGGTGCTCGGGTCGTTGTCGGATCCGGACTGGGCAGCAGGCAGGAAGGATACGGTAGCTCGCGTTAATTTTGCATAAAAGCTAGGCCAAGCACCCTGCAATTAAAATGTGATAAAAAATATCAATTATTTTCACCCGTTTTGGTCAGCTAGTGTTTCAGTATTTAATCTGCAGCCGAAGGGATTTAGCGGGCTTGCGATGGAAGCGATTGTCAAAAGAGAAAGCCGAACAACAGTCATACTTTCATTGTAACCAAAAAAAAAGTTGGGTTTCAGCTGGTCGATGAGTTGACGGAATGTTGATAATGTAGAGCGGTGCCGGATTAAAGGGGAAATTATACGGATTGCCAAATTTTTGAGACTTTATTGATCGAAAGGTGCTAGGCTAATGCCTACAGGATTCTGTAGGAGTTGGGCTGCGATGAAATGCAGATAACATACGTAAATAAGTGCTTATATTATTAAAAATGATCGACAGGATAAGATGGGATGATGAGCAAGACGGGACAAACTGCGCTTTAAAATGTTCGAGATGGCGGTGATTCTGGAATTGGGATTCCTTCTGGTAATACTATTTTCTCGCGATAAATTTGGCGACTGGCGACCCAATTAGACATACATACGTTACCCAAAAAAGCATTAGGCATAGCGGACAATTGAAAAATGAACGTTAGGCATAATGGACGTTAGCTATAAACTATCATATTTTTTTTTTCAATTTGTTTATTTACGTATGCGTTACCTTAAAGGTGCCATTTTTTCATTGTTTTACATTTTGAATTTCTTAAAACTAGGGGGTTACACATTTCAATATTATTTTGTTTTATATAATGAAACTAAAAAAAACTTTACAGCTAACTTATACATATAAAAGAGGGGATAATATAATATTCGTAAGATCAGGGGGACGGGCCATTTTGTGTGTTCTTTGTATAGCAATTCACTTTATGATTTTTAGAAGGGAGATTGTTGGAGAAATTAATTATTAACTAAGCGGAACATTTTACAAGCTTATTAACTAGAAATAACTGGAGAGAGTGTTTCAAGGTTAGGGGGAATTAATTAGGGCTATTTTAAAGTAGTGGTACTGTTGGGCATTTCTTAACGAGATTAAATATTGATCAACTAAAACTAGAAGATAGGGGAGCACATAAGTGTTGGGAAGATATTCAAGGGGAGAAGGGGGTGAAGTCATACATCTGTGTATCAGAGACGTGGGAGAGACGGTTGACAAAGCTTACAGGGGGGGGGGGGGTAGATATAAACTTTCAGTTGCCGGCATCAGGAATCAACGGCCAGGATTACAAATTCGGTTTTCCTCGAGCCGGCAGGGGTTCCTCCAGACGATTTCGTAGTACGGCTCAGATACGGTTAAACTATCATATTGTTGTATAACTAAAAGAAAGTCATTTTTCGACGGCGATGGCGTCGCGCAGCGATGCCGAGGTGGAAAAAAATCAAAGAAATTACCTTTTAATTTCATTCCATAATTATTTTGTATTATTGTATATTACAGTAAAAAGTCGTTTGCCAAAATTTCAGAAAGTTTGGACGAACAGTTTGCCCGCACAGTATTTCAAAGCGCCCATTGCTCGTTTTTTCATTCCTTGTAAAATTTATGGAGAAACTGAAACAAACTTTACCTTCATTTTCAGTTTTTCATTTACGGGGGTGTTTACTCATGAAAAGGCGGAATTTTTCGTGAAAAATGAATTTTTTTATTTAAAATGAGTAAAAAGCCCTCTTAATTGGAAATTTATCTCAAACACTCAACGTAGGGGTTGGGTATTTTTCACATAAAATGTGTATGCAATGTTTGAGAGAGGTCAGTTGAGTAGTTTTTGAATGGCAGGTAACACCGCAAATCGTGGTTTTCTAGAGACGTTCTACAAAAAGCTTCGTCACCGAGTCGTTTGTCGATATTTTTGCATAAAAAAAATTACAGCATGTTATTGAAATGATACACTCAAATCCAATTCGCTTTAAAGGTTCTAAAGAAACACGCAAAAAATGTTTTTTTAAGCTGAAACCCTTACCCCCCCCCCCCCCCTTAAGTTTAACATTTTTAATTCTAAATGACAGTTTTTGGTATATGGTTGTTGTTTTTTGACGCAGATGCTAATTTTTTTGTTATGTTTATTTGAAACCGCTCGCGGCGTTATCATGATTGAGCCTTGAATATCTTAGAATTTTGCAAAATGTAAAAAAAGTAAAATTAAGTGAGTATTTATTGCTTCTTTATTGCTGGTTGTTGATCATTGAGTCCGCCCTCTCCCTCGCTTTCGTGTACGTCAGGGTAGTCTTCGCTAGAGCAGTTTTGGTTTTCATTGTTGGATGTTCGCTGCTTATTGTGTTTTTGAGTATAACCGTCTTCTTTCTGTCTTGAGAATCCACAATAGAGAATATTGTAAAGGATTACTGATGATATCAGATCCACTCATATCATCATACTAGGAAGCAGACATAACAGGAAGAAAATCGGGTTGCCTGCTGATATACAGGCACTACTGGCGAAGCAAACAGAACAAGAAATCTCAGAATTTGAGCTAAGTGACTAGTTTGAAATAGAATTGCAGAGAAAATAATTGAAGCGAAAACCACGAAAACAATAATTTAACTAAATTTAAAATTTACAATGTGGTCTATACAATTATTTATGAATGATTTCATTTTGAATTATTGTTTAAAGGAACACCCCCACTGAAAAAGATAAAGAAACATTTCCAATCTTTTTCTATCTTTATGACAAACAAATCGAAATAAGAATGTTACCGGGAAAAAATGAATATTTAAAGCAGGTTTATTTTATTTGTTTCACCATTTCATTGACGATTAGAGGTTCAATGCAATTTTCATTTTGTTTGATTCAAAACTATTTTACATTTATTTATTCAAACACTATATTTCAAAAAAAATCTAGAATTTTAAGAAATTTTTTCGCAATGCAGAGAGCGGTATTAATCAGCCAATTTCCATATTATATTGCCACATTTGAAGAATAATTTCCTAAATTTGCATAGCAAAGTATTGAAAGTTGAGTGAGTGACAGTGAGGCACTTTGAAAAAATGCGGTGGATATCATAACTCGAAATATACTGAACCAATTCATAGATGAGTATTCGTATCATAAAGCTGGCCAAAATCAATAATATAATTTGTTCTACAAAAAATCCGGTAGTGAATGTAAACCATGTGCTAAGTAGTCTTCATATGAAATTATATTGCAATTATGTTTGTATGTAGTTTTGGGTGTACATGGCAATTGAAGGAGTAATGCTATTACCTGACTGACACACTGAGAATCGTTCTTTCTTGGGGCTTGACCATACGACGAGTGGCCTATGGGACCAGCTCCTTATTTCCTGTATCGCCAGATTAGACCAAGTAAATACTTATTATTTCTTCGTTATTGTCTAAAAACTAAATCAAATTCATAGAACATGCTTCGTAGAAACTGAAATTTATCGTATTGTATTTGATTTGAAATTTATCAAGAAAACCCTCTTCTAACTACGAACCAGTCCTCACGATCCACTTCTACTTCGCGAACAGCTATTCACAGTAGCCGGAGTACATTCGATAGAGATTTCCGATAAAAAAATATTGACAGCATACCCAAAATGGTCCAAACTTTGTTAAGCGGTTATGCCATTATCGTAAACCGAACTCATCAAACACATGCTTTTCGCAGTCTCCACCAGTAAATGAGCAATCCTGGGGATAAAAGTCCCACCAGAAAAGCTCAATGCCTCATAGAATAAATTTCCAATAATAACCCCTTCCTCATCCGGCCGTTCACGCAAGCAATACAAACTATTTTATAGTTTCACCCTCGATGTCACCCATTCATAAGCAATGCTCCCAGCTCCCAACACGTTTCCGAAGCATCATTGACATGTGCCAACAAAAATGATGTAAAAATGCTTCTCGATGGCTGTTTCGTCGGTGCTTGGGGTTCGGGCTTGTGCCAGCTGTCGCTGCCATTGATTTTGCTGATGTTGCTGCTACTGTTGCTGGGTCAGAGAATTGGTGTAAACGGAAATCATGGACGGAACATAGATTACATACTCGACTGGAGAGCACAGCTAGCCGCACATACATTTAAACTGGCTGGCGGGGCAGTGGCGGTGTGACTGTGTGTGTTACTAAAATAAACAATATCTCATCACGCCTGACCCGATTTCGGTAGTTTGTTGAAATTTCACGGGATCAGATGGGAAAAATTACCGTTAGTTTTACAGGGGGTACGCGATAGAACTCAAAATGTTCTTTAAAGTAATTGGCGCTCTTTAGTTTTATGATCAGTAGATGGTTAAGGATGAATAAGTTGTTTTCAATTGGTTTGAGCTGTATGGAAAATGAACAATTCGGTTGAATATGGCTTTAGATAGTACTATTAAATCTATCTCGGATAAGTTCTCAAGGTGGAAATGGATGGGGATCGGTGTGAAATTGTCGAGTTCATATACCTAACAATGTTAGCTTAGCCCCGAGGTGATAATGCGTGTTTCAGCTGCAAATATGATTTTCTGTGGTCAACGTAGTCAGGAAAACTTACGTAGCCCACAGACGGGTACAAAACTGACACTTTACAATTCGATGATTCTCGCTGTTGTTTTGTTATGAGTTAAGAACGTTGTATGTAGGGTTCGTCGCGGTGCGGATGTGGGCGGTAAATGGATTGTCTGCACCGCAACCGAAAAAAAATAATAAAACCGCACCGCTTACCGCAACTGCACTTTATTTACCGCACCGCACCGCGCGGTAATGCGGTAAATTTTTTGTATTTTTAAAAATATTGTTGAAAAATTGTTCATTTGTATAACCATATATAATAAAATGTTATTCTTATTCACACGAAATTTAACTTTAAGAAACTCCTCAGAATGTAATGTTTATTAAAAAAATCAACTTTTGCATTTTCTATTAATAAAATTCCGTACATTTTAAGACAAACATTTTACATTCAAACACGTTCTACTGCAGTAATAGGAAAACTTTTATTTTAGTCAATTGAAAAAATGGAATAAAAATGTAATATGAAATGAAGTTGCATATTTTTTCTTTAAATTTTCATATTTTCAATGTTTTTGACATATGAAAATGAAATGGATGATTTCCGCATTTTTTTTTTCTTTTTTTTATCCCTTTATGGGCAGCTAGGGCCGAGGGTGGTGGCTAGCGGGTTTCATACATCCTTGACCTGACGGACAAAGCTATGGTGCCTTGAACACAGGCAACGCAGATCCAAGGCCATCATTGAAATGATAATTTCTGCGTTTGAGATGTACTTCCCCCGGTTGCCAGACGAATACCTGTAATTAATACTTGTTGCTTTGTATGTATGAATCTAATGTTCAGTCCTGGGTATGCGTGGAAGGTGTGATTTTTAGCGTTCGAGTCCAGGAGTGCATATCTGTCTGGGTTGGCGTGGGCTTTTACTAATTGTGTAATAGTGTTATCGCTAAAGACTCAAGCATTTGAACGCTAGCGTGTCTCTAACTTTGCGTGCATAAATTCGATTTTAGATTCGTGTGGCCATTCGCATATTCACGTGTATTCTTGAACGATCGCGCGCGGACCGTGAATCTGATAATTAATTTTTGTCTGGTGAATATGAGCATCATTCTTGATTGGTCCAACTGAAGGCATGAGTCTAGGCTGATCGCGAGTAGAGAATTCCGAACGTAGCTGGTCTATGATCGCGCGAGTGGTGGGTTAATGCTTGAGACCGCGGTTGTGAAGTTATAGGTGCTGAAAAGTTCACTTAAGTAAGGGGGTGTTTTAATGTTGGAAAAATTGCGAGCGTAGGTATGTGTGGATGATTGAAATTGTAAGTTCACGTTTTTGACCAAGTTTGTGTTATCGCGAAAGTTAGGGGCGTTATGGATGTGAGTCTATATAGGAGAATATGCAATTGATTGTGTTAATGAGGCGATCATCGAAATGATAAATCCTACGAGTGAATGCACTTGGCCCAGTCACCTGTCAAGCATTTGTGTATTTGTGTGTGGAGATATGTGTGGAGCCTGTAAATAATATTTTAATACTAATTATATTTTATACGTTAAAATAAGAAATGTGTAATATACTACTTGCAGTTTGTTGATCGTTCCTACTTATCTGATTCCATCGAGTATGAGAATGCATCTCCATTGTTCTAAAACCTGGCGACGTCTGATGGCAGAGAAGAATCATTGTTGGCAGCAATGTTGCTCTTCTTGGATGTATGAGCTCGAAATAGTCATCACAAGAATATAACGCATGAGACCGAAAATAAATAAAAATAAAATAAAGAGAAGAGTTAGTATTGTTATTGAGTATTAATAAAGCGCCGAATTTTTTTTTCGAGAGTTATCCTACTGGAGCTGTAGAGCTAGGTTCTGGGAAGGGCTCCCCGTCAGTATCACATACTACAATGTGCAGACGAGACAGGCAATGTCGCCCACTAAAACACTGCTTTAGGCCAAGTGTAGCGGGCCGTGATTCTGAATGTGATATTCATTGTACGGTTCAGGTATGTGCGGGCGTAGGGACTCGCGATCGCGTGTATCATCGCGAAGAGCTCGAGCATTTGTACGTTAACGTGTTCGATCGCGTGTGCTTTGTATGTCGCGTGTGCTAACGTGTATGTAACTTCGCGTGCATAAATTCTATATAAATGCCATTTGCTTTCGCATATTCGCGTGTATTCTAGAACGATCACGCGCGGACCGTGAATCTGATACTTAATTTTTCGTGTGCGGTTCAGATTCTAGAAAAAAGTGGGTTCTTACATATCACTAGAGTTCTCAGTCATGTCGCCAAGGAACCTTGTGGATATGAGCTTTATTTTTCGATTGGTATAACTGAATGTGTGGACCTAAGTTACTAGAATGGAGGATGAAGATTTCCGTACGTGACCGATTCATGATCGCGCGCGTTTGCGGGTTCGCGTTTGAGACAGCGTTTGTAACTTCGTAAGTTCTAAAACGTTCACGTTTTTACCGGATTGTTGCGATCGCGAATGTAAGTGTGCGTAGATGATCACGAAAAGCTGAAGTATCGTTTGTTGACGTGTTTGTCGCGTGTGCTCGTGTGTATGTGCCACGCGGACCGTCATTCTGATATTTAGTTTTCGGTGTACGGATCATATTCTGACAGGGAGTGAGTTACTCCATATCACTAGATTTCCCGGTCATGTCGCCATGGACCGTGTTGTCCAGTGTATATGAGAGCTTTCTTTTTAATTGATTCAATTGAAGGCATGGACCTAGACTTCTGGAATCGAGGATAGAGACTTCCGGACGTGAACGATTCATGATCGCGCGAGTGCGGGGGACTGTAGGTTCAAGCTTAAGACTGCGTTTGAGTGATTACAAGTGCTGAGACGTTCATATTATCATCGGGATGTTATAATGTCTGGAAGAGCGCGGGTATAGGTTGTGTGGATGGTCGCGAAGGGCTCAAGCAATTTTATATTTGTTTGTCGCGTGTATGTGACTTTGTGTGTATACATTCGATTTTTATGTAGTTTAGTGGATATGAGCATTATATTTTTGATTGGTCCACCTGAAGGCATTGGACTTATACTACTAGGGCCGAGAATAGGGGATTCCGGATGAAACCGATTCATGGTCGCGCGAACACGGGGATTTGGAGGTTCACTCTCGAGACCGGGATTGTTAATTTATAAGTGCAAAACCATTCACTTAGTCACCGGGGTGTTATACTTTTTACAAGATCGTGGGTGTGGTCGTGCGTGGATGATCGCGAAGGACTCGAGCGTTTGTATGTGGACGTTTTTATCGCGTGTGCTAGTATGTATGTAACTTCGCGTGGACACATTATTTTTATAAGCGTGTGGCCATTCGCATGTTCGTGTATTCTTCAATGATCGCGCGTGGACGTCTAGTCTAGTTTTTATTTCTATTGGTCCAACTAAAGGCATGAAATTGGGCTGCTAGGATCAAGGGCGGAGACTTCCGGACGAGACCGATTCATGATTGCGCGAGCTTAGGTTCTTAGGTTCCAACGTTCACCTAATCAATCGGGGTGTTTGAATATTGGCGAGATCGCGGGCGTTCGTATTTGTGGCCAGGTTTGTGTTATCGCGTAGGCCACGTTTATACCTCTGGAATGATAGATTGTTAGTGTATATGAGAGAATAAGCAATTTGTGTTAGTGAGTGTTAGCATGGATCTAATCGAAAATATAGCAACAAAAGAAGGGTGCCTGCAGAGAGAATTGGGCCCTAAACCCACATTGTATATTATTTGACCATGGCAGTGGATAATAAAGGTTGCCAAGTTAAGTACCAAAAATTGATCACAATGTAGCTTAACTAAAAAGAAATTAATCGTATCCCAAGTTTCTGTGATATAATCACTGTAATAATGCTTTGGTGGAAAAGCCCCCAGACCACATCAAGGTACAGTATCATGCCGAGGGAAATAGATGATTTCCGCATTTACGTAGTAAAAACCACCTTTCATTCTTAAAGGAATTTCACCACAAAAATTTAAAGTAAAAAATACCAGTACTTCCATATAGTAGCCCACAGATTCCAATACAGTGAAATAAAAACATATTGTACTTCATCAATAAGAACGACGCCATATTTGACAAAAAATTTACTCTATACAGTCTATGCAGTCTCTAGTCTCAACCGGTACAGAATTATTGAACATTAGAAAAACTGCAAAAAGTATGATTTGCAGCATACAGCAGAAATGGTATTAAAATAGGGTTTTATAGACAAAATATCCCAAAACTCTAACTTCCGTATTTTTCAAGAAACAAATATATTCTCATTCAAATGCTAAGATTTCTCCCTTTAAAAATACATGAACTGTAATTTTCTAAAGGCTTGCTCGAAAGTTCTAGCAACTAATGTATTTTCCTCTATTATTTTCCCAAAGAGCCAATGACAAAAACTTCAATTGAAGTGGACGGGAGTCAAACTATGTTGTATTTGGCATCTGAGCTATCTTTCACACTTGTCACAATATGAAGGGGGGATACAAGAATTACAAAAAAATGCAATACCCTACACTATAAAAACACTTACTTCGAATAACTTTACTTCAAAAAAGCTACAAAATAGTTTTAACTGAAAAATATTAGGACTTAATTTGGTAGAAAATTATCGTAAATTTGAATGGAAGTTCGCGAAAAAGAGTTATATAGCATACTTTTTGAGAAAGAGTCCAATAAAATTGACTGCAGCAAAATTCCCATTGAATTTACACAGTAATTAAAGAAAATAGAAATACGATATTGATTAACGAATGATAGAATAATCAGCTTAATTTAGACCCCTCCTTATTTTAAACGCTTTTCATACATTTGTCTCCTTTACTGCCAATTACTCCAAATTCACTTGGTTTGATGAAGATAATTATATTATTTGGGTTGTATTTCAGTCCCAGCATCATTAGTTCATCTCAAATTCCTTTAAATTAATCAAAATTCGCAGTTCAAAAATTTACATCGAAAACGATTCATAATTCCACGATTTTCAACAGAAATCGGCAAAAGTGATGCAATTTTAAATTGGATTTAAGAGTACAAATTTATTGTTTTTAAATGATCTAATAATTTTGTCTCTATTTGGATCCTGCATTTTATGTGTTTGAAATGGTTAGTTTGTGAAGTTTTACTTGGAAGTATAAAATAACTAGTGTCCAAAATATGTCGTAAAAATAATAGCGTCAAATTATTTCTGACACAGCTAGATTTTCTTTCGTAATAACAGTTTGTTTATCAACTTAGAATAACCAAAATGTGAGAAATCAAGAAGCGATAAGTCGAATATTTATTATATTTCGATTTCTTCTCCAATCATAGAATATATCGTCTCTAATCATTAGCAAGTCAATGAAAATTATGCCAATTCAAAGATTTTTTTATGTTTATTGTAGAGTGAAAAGTAAAACTCGAACGTTCTGACAGAAGGGTTTTCCTTACAATGCCATTACTAACCATTTGCTAAGGAAATAAATCTAGTTGCGTCCTTCTCAAATGGGTAAAGTCCTAGTTTTAATCCACTTTTTAATGCAAACGTGTGACATTATCAATTATTTTTTTGCGGTGCGGTTGCGGTAAAACCGCGCGGTAAAAGCTGTTTCCCGCACCGCATCTGCGGGAAAAAGTATCTCACCGCACCGCAGATTTTGCGGTGCGAGTGCGGTAAATACCGCGCGGTTGCGGTATCTTATATATATATATATATATATATATATATATATATATATATATATATATATATATATATATATATATATATATATATATATATATATATATATATATATATATATATATATATATATATATATATATATATATATATATATATATATATATATATATATATATATATATATATATATATATATATATATATATATATATATATATATATATATATATATATATATATATATATATATATATATATATATATATATATATATATATATATATATATTTATATATATATATATATTTATATATATATATATATATATATATATATATATATATATATATATATATATATATATATATATATATATATATATATATATATATATCCTTTTAGGGACCGTTCATAAACCACGTAGACCGAAATTTGAGAATTTTTAACCCCCCCCCCTCCCCTTCTAGTAGACCTTAGTAGACTTTTACCAACCCCCCCCCCCCCCTCACGCCAAAAGTCTACGTAGACTTTTAATTTTTTGACATTAACCCATTAATGCCCAAATTTTATTTTCGCGTCTTAGTGATATGTTTAGATTCCACATGAGCCTGGTAGCATACTTTGTTCTACGATTTTTTGAAAAACTGTTTCGTAAACTGTTTATAACTACTACTATATATAGTAGGTTGGGCAGATAAATGTACAATTTTAGTCATTTAATTTTTTTATTAGAATTCATAATAAAAGTCAATGTAATTAAAAATTCAAAGAAAACAAAAATAAGGCATGTCAACAGAATATTACTTCTACTATATCCATAACTATTACTTGGTATGATAAGCTACAAAACACTTCAAACAAAGAGCAACCTTGCATTTCCTGCATCCTTGAGACGGTCGAGATTTACAGCTTTTTACAGCACACTTCCAAGCCTGTTTTCCAAATGGTTCAACGAGGTGTCCAATATTATCATAGCGTACATCAAAAAGAACATTATTCAACCGTGCTGGTCTTCCCTGAGAAAGTGGTTGGGCTTGTTGCAAATAAGTGCGAGCAATGTAACGACGGAACTCCAACAAAGGCATTCCACCAAACTCATTCCTATGTAGAACCCAGCAGTTGTTAATGGTGACGTCGATCATCCACGTCCAAATTGGCCACCACCATTTCTTCGATCTAAATGAAATTCTGTAGCAATTAATGTTTTGGTCCATTTGATCAGTGCCTCCCATGTAAGTATTGTATTCGTACACCACATTAGGCTGATCAATCTGGATCTTTTTATTATTTGTGGTGGACCAACGCGAAGCATTTCTCTCGGGATGTTTTTCAAAAATATTTGAAACCATCGTAACCTTGCATTATCTTTCCAACGAGCAACAACAATCTTATTAATTTTATCATACGCGAGGTCCATTGCACCCCTCTGTTCCTTTTTGAAAGCAATCACAGATTTCAAAGGACAGCTCTTTGGAAGTCTGTTTTCTCTAATAGTTTCTGTCCCACCATATCCCATTATGCGTAGTGTCCTGTACACAACCCTTTAATTTTTTTATTCACAGGAAATGTGAATTTAGCTAGAAGAACATTATAATGTTCAATTAAAAATTAGCGTTCAGATTTATTTCAGGCTTTTTAAATATTAAAGAAAGATTTTCACATTGCTTTTTTGTTTATGATTGATCAAATCAATTAATACCGATTCAAGGTGCTTTCCAACGTTTGTGTAGCGGAATACTTCTTTTCAAGGTTAGTTACTTAAATCTATGTAAAAAGATATATTGCTATAACTAGCTTGAATTTTGGCCGAAGTACGACCTACACCAACAAAGCAGAATGGCAAAACACTTTTTGAGCCTTACTGGTACATTCAAAATTGTTAAATTATAAAAAAGAATTACAAATTAATACTGTCGACGTGTACTATCAATTAGAATAAAATAATAAACCAAACATGCACACAAATTTCACTTTTCGTGAACAAATTTCAATATTTCTAAGATAATAAGATAATCTAAATTGCCTTATTTGATTAAGAGAACGAAGCTATTTAAATATTCCCAAAAATATTTATATTTCTTATGTAATTAATAGCAGTATCACCTAAGAGTATTATCGCGAAGTATCAAAGATTATGCAAAATTCCCAAGTGGGAAAAATTTTGGACAAGACCAATTTTTTTGTTTAACTCCGAATATTTTCGAAGATAAATATAGTAGAACCGGTTTGCACGGAGTTGCATAGGGTCAAGACGTAAAATTTATCGGGTGTTAAAAGATTTTGAAATCAGTGTAAACGATTGCAAGAGAAACTGCCGACACCGTGCAAATCAGCAACACATGTGACCATATATCACAGACGCTGAGACAGTCACAATAGTCGATAAAATAAAATCACTCAGGCAGGCAATTGGTGAGGGAACAAACAAAACTGGCTCATTCAATGAGTTTCAACGTCGCAAATGCTTAGTGTGGAAGTTTACCGTGACTTAACTTTTTGTCGGTTCCGACAGCATGAAGTAACAAGTTACTTTACGCTTGTCCGGACATGCCCTGACTCCTACGGTAGCAGACAAAAGGTTAAGTCGCCGGTGAGCTCTAAGCTTGCATATATGATCCTTCCACGCTTTTCTAAACTTTCTCCCTTCAACTCCTTGCTCTCCCTTGAGTACTATGGCTCTAAATATTGGAAAAAAACTTCACCTTCCAGTCCCTTGCTAATTAAATGCCGTAACAACTGTTGACAAATTGACTCAATAGTCGTTAACAAAAATGGTTAACAAAAAAAATGGTAAAAAAAACTCATTAACTCGAGTAAACACTTTGTTGTAGAAGTTTAACTACACTCCTGCTTTAACCACAGAAATTAATAAATAAAAAATAAAAAAAAATAATCTACTTCTTGTTAAAAACCGGGTGTTTTGTTGTTACAATGCTTAACTTTGACCATTTTTTAACTTTTTATAGTTCATGCATTTAATGGTCCATGCATGTCTGCTAACTAGTGGTGTCTCAGATGATTTCACAGTCAAAATCTTCCGTCGAGAGGAATTTTGGTCGACCGTCTTCAGAACTGTCATTTTGTATTATTCCTAGATCAAAACTATATCAAAATATACGCAAGTAACAAGAACGTGTGAGGTTGTCCAAAAAAAATCGTGGGTTCTGGGTTGAGTGGTCGCTTAACGAGTAGTTACCTAAATAGTGTACTAGCTTTGAAGTTTCTGCATAAATACTGAATAGACCGATATTTTGAATACAACTCTCTTAAAATCCCTTTCATAATTAGTAATACGAGAATAACGAAAAATAAAAGTCTACGTAGACTTTTTCAAAGAAAACCCCTCCCCCCTCGTAGACAAACGTAGACTTTTGCCAGACCCCCCCGTCCCCCCTATGAGTCTACGTGGTTTATGAACGGCCCCTTATGTATATATGGCGTCACATGAATTGACGATATTTTCGCTAGATTCATGGAAATTCCAGACCCTACAGGTTTTAATAGGCGTCTGCGCATATATTCGCAATATCATGATTCAGTAGAAATCTGTTAAATTGAACAATCAATAATCCTATTTAAAATGAATGAGTTTGTTTGGTATGGCCCAATGTCACCCGAAAACATGTCTGTAATTGATTGGTTTTGAATAATATACCGTTTAACCGGACTGTGTCGGTAAACCCAAAGTTAAGATATCCAGTTTTAGTTAAAAAGTCTTTATTTGTGTACTGAAACCACCTTAGTGCATCCTACACCATTTTCTGTTAAAGTTTATATGACAGAACAGAATGAAGAGTAGTAGAATTGCCTAGTTTAGTCATTTTGAAAGCTTTAGAGATTTTGGTCGACTTTTGTACCTGTTAATCGTTCATGTATATCTGATGATTTATCAAATTTGATTGTTTGAAGGCTAAAATTAAGTAATGGCATACATCCGTCACCTTCAATAATAATTTACTTCATGACAAAAGGCGATATAAAATTTCATGGCCACTAACAAGGATAATAAACGCCTGAAAGCATAAAATTTTCTTTGATGATTAAAAATAATATTCACATTATTTCTTCATGGCATGGAGAATCGTCACAGCATGGCGAAGTCAATCTGCGCCATGGAAATACAAATATTTATTCTCATTCCCCATTTAGTTCGGCCTTTCCAAAGTGAAAAATTGGTAAATTAATATTCCCACGAGCGTTCATTCCTCGCTAACGAAGAGGCGCTTTGGAAACAACCAAGAGCCACCCGTTTTCATTCCATCAGAAATCGAATGAAAAAGCTTTCCCATTTGTGTGTGTGTGTGTGTGTGTGTTTCGCTGTTTGCTGCGCCTCCAACAGTGAGCCCCAGTAATCGTAATCATCACTGATGAGATCGTCTCCTTCCCGAAAACAGTACACCAGCCAACTCAGACAGTTTACGTTTTGCGAGCTCTTGGAAAAGTGACGGCATGGGCACTGTTTGTACATGTCGTATATTCATCACCATTGAGGAGACCATAAAATAGCAAAACAAAAAAACTTTATAGCAATAAACTGCCAGTTAAGTCATGTTCGTGAATATATGACGATTATAAAAAACGAAATTTTATACATCAAACTTACGGGATTTTCTCCTTCAGAACACTGCGAAACAAGAACGAACGAGAAATATGAGGCTCAGGATGGGGTAAAATCATTGTGACTCCCCACTGGTACAGAAAAATGTTTTCTGGGGGAAAAAATCACCAGTTTTCTGACGAGCGATGGTCCGATGCTGGCCAAGGTGCTAGCAGACGCAAAGATGCAATGCGGATGGGTCGTTAGTATATAGGAGCCTGCGCAGGAAATAATATTTCATCTTTAATAAAAATCAAACATTTAATCAAATCACTTCTTTGGTAGGAATACCAGCGCAAAAACAGCACTTAATGTACGTCGACACTGTGATAGGAGCGGGACTAACGGGTGGTGGCAAAGGGGGATGAAGACGGAAAGCACAAAGTTGTACATAAAATATTATGATTGCTAAAAGTTTCTATAAATATTTCATAGCACACATTGGTCAAAGTTCAATACAACGACCAGTTGATGCTCTTGTCACAGAAACTTTTGCGCTCGTTTTTTTTTCATTTGCTCACATCATCAGAAAACCATTCGATAGCTTCGACCAGTGTCTCCATTTCGTTTGAGTGTATACCCTGTAATACATTCGTTGTATTTCAAGTGATACATTTATAGTTTCATGGATTTGTCGAAAATAAAATCTTTGATTATTTTTATTTTGCGACGTAGCCCGATCAGAAACACATAACAGAAATATTTCAAATCTATATCTCGCATTGTTACTTGTTATAAATTTCTGTTATTTTAACTACTAACGAGACCTAATTTATTACAAAAATTGTGTTCTGTTATAATTCCATAGCGTAGGTCTGTTTGAAATTTTAAGAGTTTCTATTCATTAAATGTCCAACTGAAATGGACTTGTCGTTCAACAAAATAACCTATGCTTAAAATTTGAAAATTGGCCTCCCTATATGTCTGAAGAGTTCGTCACTATCCACTGAGAAAGTTCAAGTACACAAATTTTGTACATATGCTTGGCAAAACATTCTGTAGTAAAGATACACGAGTTGATGTGGACAGTGACATGAAAGTAAACATTTCCAAGTTATCTTTCATAATCTTCTGTCGTACGCAGCAGTAAAATATCTATGTAGCTGGCTTATTATTCTACCATACACACTAATGCCGAACACTAGCTTCTTCACTGGGTTTGCTATAATGCTAAAATTATGCTCAAATGATTATAAAAGACTAATACGTATGCCAACAGACAATTCAGTTTAAGCATTGAAAAAATACTTGGAGCGTTTTTAAGGGTATGCTTCACATTCCTCGAACACTTTTGTACGCGGGACATGGTTATGTGGACTCTCCTGCTAATGGTTACCTGACTTTTGATAGGGCACTCCATTTTGTCCCGTCCAGTACAATTGCCATTCAAAATCTTTGCTCACCGGAGTAAGGGAGAAACAACCAACTCGAATCGGTGACTACACCATCGATCTCAACTTTATGAGCAGGCAGGTAGACGTGGTAGTCTTTCATAAAAAAACAGAAAATCACAGTTCTTAGTTTAAGCGGGCAAAATATCTGTCACCGTTGAATATTCTTGCGTCAGTGCTTTAGGACACTTAACGCAATATCTTTGATCCAAAGAAGATCAGTTTTGGTCCGACCGAGTACAATGTTTATTATTTTTAATTTATTCGACATCCATTTTACCATTTTATCAGCAACAATTCATAAAAGCAGCTTTGTTTTACTTGCATGTTCAAAAAATGGGGTGGATAATGTCTGGGACATCTCCGGAATGTCGTGATGGCACTTGGACTGATGATTTGAATGTAGTGATATGCACCGTAATCAATGATTCTCAAACCATTTTTTGAAAATATCCTTACAAGCACACCTCATTCAAAACTCTGGAAACACATTAATTACATTTTTGGCCGTTCCAAGTCTACAGATCCCATAAGTTTAGTATGCGATGGAATTAGAATAGACGAGACTAGCGCAGTATGCGAAGCGATGAATGACTACTTCGTCAATGTAGGGAAAAAATTGGCTGATAATATACCCACCAGCCCCAAAGCAGATCCCTTTTCTAATACTCAACGTATTCGTGAAACCATCTATTTGCGTCCCACAACTGTTAATGAAGTCATTTTACTAATCAACGTTCTCAAGAAAATCGTTAGCAGTGGTCCTGATAATATACCTGTTAATATTCTGAAAAACAACTGTATAGCTTTTGCAAAAATCCTTACCCAAATTTTTAATTTAATGCTCGACACCGGTCAATATCCAAATTGTTTAAAAATTTCCAAAGTAATTCCCATTTTCAAATCTGGAAATCCCTGTGATTCGTGCAACTATCGTCCTATTTCAACAGTATCAGTATTTAATAAAGTGCTTGAAAAATTGTTGATCTCTAGGTTACTCGATTTCTTAAACAAACACAATATAATCTATAATTTTCAGTACGGTTTTAGGCAGGGTTGTAGCACGTTGATTGCAATGACTGAATTAGTTGAGTCTATCGTTGATGAAATTTATCAGAGAAAAGTTGTTGGTGCTCTCTTTCTGGATTTAAAAAAAAGCATTTGATACATTAGATCACTCTATATTGCTAGGAAAATTAGAACGATATGGCATAAGAGGCTTAGCTAATAATCTAATTCGTAGCTATTTGTCGAACAGACTTCAATGCGTGTCTATTGGCAATGTATCTAGTTCGTACAGAGACGTTGAAATAGGAGTACCACAGGGAAGCAATATTGGACCGTTAGTACTTCTTCTTTATATCAACGACCTAGGAAGACTTAAATTGAAAGGCACACCACGTCTTTTCGCAGATGATACAGCTTTGTTTTATCCAAACAATAGCTCTAGAAACATAGTTTGTGATATGGAATATGATTTGAAATTACTCATCGGATATTTCTACGATAACCTCCTTTCCCTAAATTTATCAAAAACCAAATACATGTCATTCCATTCATCTAGAAAATCCATAGACGATCATTCGCATCCAATAGTTGAACACTACGAAATTGAGGAAACGAAATGTTTCAAATATTTAGGTCTTTGGTTAGATTCTACACTCTCCTGGAACGACCATCTAAAATCACTCGAAAAAAGTGGCTGCATTATGTGGGGCTATGCGTCGGGTTTGTACTTTTGTATCTCTGCACGTGCTATTAAAGTTTTACTATGCACACATTCCTTCAATACTAAACTATCTTGTTTCAGTATGGGGGCGTGCCAGCATATCAAATCTAAAAAAACTACAAACTCTTCAGAATCGATATCTTAAAATTATTTTTAAGAAACCAGTTATGTATTCAACTATGCTACTCTACAGCAATAATTCACATAACATCTTGCCATTGCTTGGTTTGACAGAATTTCAAATAGCAATGTATGTTTTTAATGCTCTGCATAACCCAATAGCGCATAATAATTTACACTTCACTACAGGCACTCGGGTGTATAGTACCAGGCAAGCCAATAATTTACAACACTCCAGGGCCTCCACTAACCTTGGTCAAAAACGTATTTCATTTATCGGGCCAACGGTCTATAATCGGTTTTCTACTGAGTTAATACAAATTACAAATCGCATCCAATTCGAAACAAGGCTGAAACGTTTTTTAAACAATAAGATTAGAGAATTTGTAATATAGAATTAGTTATTCACCAAAAAGTTTTCTTTATGTGCATTATTCTAATAATAATTATACCTACTAGAATTTAGAAAAAAATACTTTCTGTATCTATCATAAATACTGTAGCGGGCCCCTCAAAAGTAACAACGTTCCACTGGGTGCTCGATGCAGTTATTTTTCTTGCATTTAACTCTAATATCTTTATTGTGCTGGTTACTTTGACGTATATTTTTTTTGTCTTTTTTGTTCTCAGCGTATTCGCGAATAGTTTTTTCTTCTTGTGTTTGTCGCTGAGAACTGATGTGTCCACTACCAAGGGGCTCTCTGTGCGAGCCTTCTGGTGTGGGGGTGAGAGGCGGGCCATTAAAAAATAAAAAAAACCATATCACAGCTCCTAAAAATAGTCTTGATATACAGATATAGCACTTCGATAAAAATCCCTATTAATCGCAAAAAATGTCTTATAATGCCATGAAATATTGAGATATGGAATAATTTCGGAAAAATGCCTTTCTGGACATGGAATTTTTTTTAATTGCGATCTGAGTTTGGAAATGCAGTTTTTAATTTTTTGTGTCTTGAAATGTCTAAATCTGGTGACAATTAAAAAATATTTTAATTTTTTTTTTGAAAATCCAAAAGTTCCAGAGGAGAAAAGCTTTACCAAAATAACTTATGATGATATGAGATCCGACAATTCATACATTTCTAAGACTGCATCAAAAAGAAATTAAAAGGTGCCTTTCCATATTCCAGTATGTTCCAAGTCCCATAAATGCTATCCATAAAATTAAGGTGACACAAGATCTTGACGTTTCATGACCCTCTAAGCCTTGTTGCATAAAAACTTCGAATTCGATTTGTGAATATTCAAAGTGTTCTTGATGTTTTTGCACGGGTGAAAATGTTCGCATTTTGACTGGTTAGCCCGACCTCTTTATCATGTCTGATTGAACTAAAATTTTGCATCGACTTTTTCGAGATGCCTGGGTTAAAATCCGATGGTTACTATTTCCCATACGAGCCATCTGCACCCTAATAGGCAGTTCCCTGAAATGAAATGCGCGGCAGTCAAACACGAACGAACTTCGGACGAATCTTTTAGAAATTGCGTCTTTGGGTATTTTGACAAGTTTCCAATCATCGGAAATAAATATAACAGTTGGTAAAGGTTTAAACGACAAATTCCCTACAAATCGTCAACTCAGTAAACTGAACATACAGTTTGCCGGAACAATTCTCCGTCCGTCGCCTTTACATACCTAGGGTCTACTGATTTCCCAGAGTCTCCCGTAAAATGCTCCGTCCGTCGCCTTCAAACACTTAACTTCGAATGGTATCAGAGACAAATCTGCAGCGAACTTACATTCAAAAATTCGCAAAACTATAGTGTTCTGTTGGTGTTCCATACTGATGTCTTCTAAAATATTTGCCTTACCTAGTCATGTTAGCTACCCTAACAAGTTGACGAGTACTTGAAGGGATAGGCGGCATCAGCCCGGCTATCACGGCTTATTGACATACTTTATATCTAATTCGCGGTTTAAGAAATTGGATTTTCGATGTTCATCGTCATCGAAATGTAGATGGACCGCTTTCGGGATAAATAGGGGCACGTGCCCCCTTGTGCCTCCTCCTGTAGCCGCCAGCGGTTGAATGTCCAATACGAAATCCAAACTGTTCGGACAGAAAAATAGAATTCTCGTTGATATGGAATATAATTCTAGTTAGGATGCTTCGATTTATGATTTACGGTCGTCAGTTTAATCAGAACTTCTTTTCTTGCAGGACATCACACAACACTGGGGGTTTGCACAGAAAAACAAATAGTGTTTTCGTTTTTGGAGCTAGCGCCAATTCGGCGCCAGTTGGATCGTGTCACTAAGTTAGTGTCGAATTTTGATGAAAAGAACTCGAAACTAACAAGCTAAATTCACAATGTCAACGATGTGAAGTAGCAAATATTTCATGGTAATTTTATTCGATTTTAAAGTTTAATTTAGTCGATAGTTCTGATCAAATAAATTCATCATTAATAAAGCGCTTGTTTTATATAAACACTCATATAGATTTTATAAGTATGTCTTATGGAATTCGTTGGTATGACGTAGGCATTTCATAGGTGCGACTTAAGATTTTCATAATCCTCAGTATTTTGAAAATGATAATTTTTCGTTATGAAATTAGTTCAACCGTAACCATGTGAAGTGAAGGCAGCATTATTTTAAACGAAGAGCTACTTATTGTAGACCGTCAGAAGCGTGTTTGTAGTTTTATTAAAGTTGAAATTTACCACTAAGAGAATTAATAGCTTTTGAGGAAGAAAGTTTCAGGTCAATTGAGGAACAACATTCTGTTCCATTGGATTTGGTTTGGCGTTGGATTACAAATTGGCGGAAGAAAAATGTAAGTAAAATTTTTCCAATAAGTTCAGCCAGAAATCTGGCTGGTTCTATTTAGTATTCCGGCTTCAGTGACACCCGATTCTAATTAGAATCGGTTGCATCACTAGAACCAACCAGCATTCGGTTCAACTTCACTAGGCCATTGTATTCATTTTTCTTACGTTCACTGCCACTTTTTTTTTTACTTTTCCTAGCAATTGGAAACATCGTGTTCGTCGAAGATGAGCAAGCGGAAGAACACGTGAACCGGATTTCGCCCACGCATGAACTGGATCTGTCGCTAGGCAGAACGCCAGGAACTCTAACCCTAGTAACGCTGACTGTAAGGTACATAAGTTTTACTCTTCAAGCAAATTTTCGGAAACCTTCCCGAAAACATAGTATGGGTATCAAATTACTACGAAATTTGTTTTTAGGAAGTAGAGGAATAGGTATGCAGCTGTTAAACACAGTGAACCGTTTTTTCTTTCACCACATAACCTACGCATTCTGTAAGAGAGAACCGATTTTGGGAAACAGGTTCTGATGCACGCGACAACGCATACTCATTCCGACGCAGGGCGGAAACTAGTTGTTGATACGGTCGCTTGTTTCCACATATCCCTGGGGCGTAGGACTACCGCCAAAAAATTGAGTGACCTCAACAGCGTGATAGTACGAACCAAAAGTAAAATGTGATGATAGTATTACATAATCTCTTGCAAAGAGTGAATGTAATATTCAGATTATTTATATAACATACCTACATTCAACAAACTTTATATTTTAGGAGGCGTACTATTAACCAAAAGCAGGCCGAATGAATCCCGGCGGAAATTCAACTCTGAAAAGTAAAGAATGATAGATTTCATTCAAGTTTTCTTTATGTGCAATAGCATCGAACAGAGAGCAAATATTACGGAAACATAGTGAAGTGTATGAATAGTTTAAAAATTCAACTATGTTATATTGAAAAGAAATTTACTTCAAGAACTAAACTTTTACTGCGTTACACAGATAGCAATTAGACGTTAACATGCACTTTACTATCACGGATACACAGTTTGATTAGCTTATAGTCTTCATCAGTGTTTCTATCGTAGGTAAACAGGGCCTCCTCAGGATGCAGAATCAGCTACATCGATGGCTTTTCTGGTAACAATTCCTGCAGAATATCCTGTAGGCGTGGCATGTTCAATAAAGAGAATGTCAAACGATGCATTACATATTTAACACATACCGAATAGATGTTAAGTTCAAAGCATTATCACATAAAACAACTGGTTACCATTGTCGTCCCGTTAGAACAAAAGTTGATAAGACTAGAAGAGTATTTTAGGGTGCATAATTTGTTTTTATACACCAACTACTAAAGTTTTATCTCGTCAATTTCATCATCTACCCATTCTTTCTCGCGCCTTTGTCACGTTTGGCCTTCGCGACATTGTATGGGATCTCCCAAATACTGGCACAAAAGCTAGTGACATTGCTAATATCTAGTAGACCTTCGATAAAATCGGACTTCTCGTGACTGATTTGATAATAAAACGCTCGCTCCTGATACTCTCAATTGCTGTACTAGTGTGTCGAGTTTTTCCGTCATTCCCAGTATGCAAAGCTCAATAGGTGCAATGATCGCAGCCACATGACGACATAATTAGGCCGATCTTTTTTCCGTTTCTGTATGCTGTATGGTCAGGCTTCCATTAGCGGCACGTTTGTTCGAGATCCGACTCTCCAATCTTCGCTGCCACGGAGATACTCGTTTTTCCCGGAGATGTTGAGGCGAGTCGACTCTAGGTGGTAGATGGTATCCTAAACATCTGATGGTTACCACAACAACACAGAATGCTATTGGCTACATATCTTCCAAGTTCTGCACACATGCCAACTGCATTGGAGGAATATTACCGTTCATAACCTGAAATTCGCAGGTCAATTAAAAAGAATACTGTAGCCTCCCGTGTCAATACTGCATAACCGCTTCATCCATATTGAAGACCAAATCACGTAGTAGCTTCCGATCAATGGGTGAGTCTTGTGGCAAAGATTCTCTTTTTCAGTCTAGTAACGACTGAGAATGAGTATTTTTTTTCTTTTTATGTTGTAACGAGCGAGACGGTGAAAGAAGAAAGTTTAGAATTTGTTGGAATAGGGTCATATGAGTAATCTTAGAGTTTCCCGTCGACTTAACCCTTTGCCTTATACCGCAGGAGTCAGAACCGTTTCGCTTTTCATTGAGTAATGTGGCTCTTAATAATAAAAAATACTTCATATCTTCCATTCCATTGCAAATTGACTGTAGTTGCAACATAAAAATTTAAAACTTTAAAAATATACGTAAAATTTTATCAAAAAAAGTTTAAATTTGGCGAAAAGTGATTGGAAAATGCTATGCTATTGATGTTATTTTGGAAATCTTCTTAAACAGTCTTGCATTAGAATAGGTCCCAAAAATACCAAAAATGTTAAATGCGAAATATTTTTTCGCTATAAGGAACTAAAAATAATATGTCATGCAAGACACTATAAATATTTTAGTTTCGTAAATGGGTGGAATCGACGCAGGAGTTTTAATCGCTGATAAAGCTTTGTATTTTACTTTTCGTTCAATGGAGGATGTTCTGTTCAGAAAATATCTTCGGGATCTTTGATTAAAATTCTAGTTTTACCATAAGCTCTTATGAAAAAGATGAAATCATTTAACTACTTAATAGTCTTTGCTGAATGCGTCAATTTAAAGATAAATTAAAGCACGTCAATCGTGTCTTGAATCCTCAGCATGAGCTCCTGGTTGCTGTGAAATAATCATAAATCCATCAACTTTTCCTTATTATACTTTATCCAGGTTAAGCAGATTCAACAACAGTTAACACTAATAACTTTGCTAATTATGTACCGGTAGCCTTTTTCCAATCAATCAACATCGTTTATCGGCAATTTCATAGTATTGTCAATTACACGACGCCCTGCTCCTACCTGTTTACCCCATTCGATACAGGCACCCCAACTTTTTCTTCGAGCCCGGCCTCTTATGGTTGATTCATATCTCAAAACGCCAGATGTCAAAAGCTGAATCCAATTAGGTTATATCCTTACTTCCGTTACTCTCATGGCCTTTTCCCATCGCTAATGTAGCTTATTATCGTAGGGCAACGGCAAGCCAGCGCGATAGGAAGCAGAGCGGAGGTTGAGTCTTTTCTTTCAGGAAAATTGAAGATTAAAAGTTTTCCGTCGCTTCTGAACCGTTGCAGATGGTACTTTTCAAGTGCAAATATTGATGATAAAATGGGTAAAATGATTTTTCAGTCTATATACCGAAATAAAAGGATGAAAAATTGAATCTATTGGAAAGTTTTAGTATGTCAGTCTCTTCGTCGCTTAGTTCCGAACGGCAGACTTAAAGATTACAAGTTGTTTTCTTTATAAGAAAAATATACGTACGATGTAGAAAAATATTAGCAAGGTAAAACCTCACTGAAAACATGGTTGAGTTATTCTTAGATCATAGGGAAAATAATCGCACTGTCCCTTGGGGGTTATTTTTATTTCTCGATTTTCTTTCAAAACACGACCCACCCGAGCAGGAAAACATCGTTCTTCATATCAAAGTAAATTTTGCCACTGACTGCCAGGTTGCAGCTCTTTATTAGGTATACTCCAGCTTGCAACGATAAATCTACGGCAAGGTTAAGGATGGACTATCATATATTTACAAGTGGCCCATTTCTTCAGCTTCAAATGCCCCTTTTCCACTCCCATTACTTCTGTAGTGGTATTACGATAGGAAACGAGAGCAACACTCGCCTCGTTAAGTATTTTATAGCACTGCAGGGCATTAGCTGCCGTCGAGTATCAAACCAACGAATGGCAAACATACACGCTGGAATGGTTTAAAAGCTGATTTTTTTCAGTACACCGACTGAACTGGGATGTCGTCACTAAAAGCTCCGAAAATTCAAGTGGACTGTCTCCTACATCTAAACGCATTAGTTGTATAAAACGCGTGGCAGAAGGGCCCCAGTGCATAGATTGATGACGGATCCTTCTTGGTATCTATTTATTTTAATCTTGGTTAATGAAACTGTGTGGACTTTACTGTTTGCATCAAATCGTGAACTCATTCGAGTAGATGTCGACTGGCGCAATTTCTTTCCTAGTAATATCAATGGTGTTCGAGTTCTGGAATTGCGTATAGCCATAAACGAAACAAAGAGCTGTGACTGTTTTAATTTTCGGAAGAACTGTCAATGACTCTTATCTGGAGACTATCGCTCATAGTTTTTGTACAATGCTATTTATCCTTAGCCTAAAAACTATGTAGTATGAGAACACTTATCAACAAACTGCTAAGTTTGTGAATTTCTAGACGGTGGGCGTACGATTTAGTGAAATGAAACGAACTGTGGTAGATAATATTCGAACATAGTTTTCCAACAAAACTGATAAAGATGACGATGGCTGGATCAAAATTAGTCATCGAATAGGCTAGAGAGACATCTGACTCGTTTGCGACGTTAGATGGATTATATCAGGATGATGTACTCTTTAACATTTTGTTCAACATTACGATACGAAAATCTGAGATGCAAAGAAACTGAACCATCATTGCGAGATGTCACATGCTTCTTGGCCTCGCCGATGCAATCAACATAATTGGCGTTGATCGCTAAGCAGCGAAAGAGGTATTTATGCATGTCAAGTGGGGCTAAGGTTAATTCGGCAAAAAGGCACAGAATATTCATTCAATTTCCATATAATAATGTAACAATTGAACAACATTTTCTCAAAGTGAGTAACGGAGGCGCTTAGAATTAAACTTGTTATGCGATGTACACCATAACTCAAAATCCACTGGAGTAATCGTTCTGTAATTATGCACTGTATTAGTCCACATTATTCCCAGTCCAATGAAAATTTTGGTAAAAAAATATTAATAACAATTTCGTAAACAAAATGCCTTAGGTAGATAGATAGATACGAAGATGAACTAGGCAAAATTTCTTTATAAGAAAACAAAAGCTGTTAAAATATTTTTCTTTACTTCCTTGATGTAGTCTCATAACTATTTCTGATTATTTAATATAAATTTCCCTTAAAGGGCCTTTCAGCGTAAAATTCAAAAAAACAATTGTAGCGCGAAAAATGGAACCACGCAAAAGACGGTATCCAGATTGCTGGTGGAATGAGACGCTCATTACGCTACGCGCTGCTTGTCTCAGAGCCAAAAGGCGGGCTCAGAGAGCAATATTTAAGCCAGATAGAGAAGAGGCGGAGTTTCGGGAAGCTAGGACCGCTTTAAAATAGGAAGTTAGACTTAGCAAATCAGATTGGCCCAGGAAGCTGTGTCGAGAAGTAAACGCCAATCCCTGGGTCGACAAGTACCGAGTAGTAATGGCGAAAATGAAGGGCTCGACTGTGCAAGCCGAAATGTGCCTGGGGATCGTCGAGGATCTTTTCACGAAGCACGATCCAACCATCTGGCCACCGACATACAGCGAAGAAGAAGGAGCAAACAGGGACGATCGGCTAGTGACTTACGATGAGCTCGCAGAAGTATCGAAGCGCCTGAAATCAAAGAAAGCCCCCGCTCCGGATGGGATACAAAACGTGGTGCTGAAAGAAATACGTGGTGCTGAAGACAACCTCCCCGAATAGGGAAAGTAAAGAAGATGGTGTTGCTGCCGAAGCTAAGAATCATGCCAAATATCGGTGGCCCGAGAAGCAGCAAGAGACGTCTGCTATCTACTGTTTTGTCATCGATACTCCAATATGGAGTTCCTGCCTTGGGTGCTGCGCTGAAAACAAAATTGAACCGTGAAAATCTGAAGAGAACATTCCAGCAGATGGCCGTACGAGTTGCGAGTGCTTACAGAATAATATACAGAATGATTCTAATCAGCATTACTTTGGCTGAGGACGTGGAATGTTACCAGCGGAGAAATGCACGTAATGCAAGGAGACTGATCCGAGCGGACTCGTTGGCTAATTGGCAGCAAGAGTGAGACAACGTGGAAGGTGGACCCACCGACTCATCCCGAATATGTCGACTTAGGTGCACAGGAAGTATGGAGAAATGAACATTCATTTGACGCAGTTTTATCTGGGCACCGATGCTTCCGGAAGTACTTCCGTCATTTGAACATGCTTGGTTACCCCTTTTCCCGGAGTGGGTGAACGTGCAAGAGACACCGGAACACGTGGTCTTCGAATTCCCTAGGCTCGAAGAAGTTCGTAGTGGACAATATCGTCGAAGAGATGTGCCACAACGAGCATATCTGAGACGCTGTGAACAGAGTGACTACGAGTATAACCTCGAAGCTGCAGAGGAAGTGGCGAAGGGACCAACAAAGTAGCACTATTGACTAGAAAGTTGCCATTAAAGCACAAATCCACCGCCAGGGAACTCTCCGTAGGTGTAGACTAGGTCCACCATCAGCGACCGGTTGAGTAGTATGCGACATAGTATCGGTTCCGGGTCATCGGGGTGCCTTCGAGCTGAACGTCAGGCTTCACTGGAACCGTCGGACCGACTTCGAAGCCGTTCCGGGTAGCCCGTGAGTAGGCTAAATCCACCGCCGGGGATTAGACTGACTAAACCGAGAAACGCTCCGCCAGGAATCGCTGGACAGATCTCAGCACCTACTGGCTGGCCCGTTTAGTAGGTTAGGACCACCGCCGGGGACTAGATCGAGTAGATCGGGACGAAGCGGTGAGCTAAATGGCTCACGGAAATAAACATCGATATCGGGAGAAATCTACCGCTCGGTTTCAGGAGAACCCCTCTCGCTGGGGAAATCTCCATCGGAGTAGGGTACATCGTCGGGTACTAGACCGAGTAGTTTGTGAAAAAGATTTTAGTAAAGTCGAGAGCTGAACGGCTCATCGGGGAACTGGGGCGAAATCGAACGAGAGGAGAAGCAAAGTAACTAAAGGAGTTGTGGTTCTAAATGGCACAGAACAGGGAGCCTAATGGATCAAGAAGTTGTGGTGCCAAAACCAAAAAGAATTGGTATCGGGGGAGCTTCCTTCGCCGGGGCACTCTCCGTCGGCGTAAGCTAGATTCACAGCTGGAGACTAGACTGAGTATACCGTGACGAGACACAACCAGTTGCGGGTCGTCGGGGCATCAGCTAATCGGACGCCCTGCTCCACCGGAATCACCGAACTGACCTCGACACCTGGTTAGTTGACTCGTTTCGGGAGAACTTTTTTCGCTAGGGAATTCTCCGTCGGAGTAGGCTAGGTCCACCGTCGGGGACTACACCGAGTGGTTCGCGAACAAGTCGGGAGCTCAACGAATAAGTGGTGCTGAATGGTACCGGAAAGGAGTTGCGGTGCTGTATGGTACAAGGGAGCCGAGTCGTTGTGTTGAATGGCACAAGGGAGCCGAAGGTTTCGGTGAATTAAACAATCCGAATCCGACAATGTGTCGAGAAGTGGTGCTGTAACCCAACTGTATGAACTAACTACTGAGTAGTTGAATTAGAGTGGGTGCTTTGCACATAGAAAATTACTCCCTGGAGTAATGCCGTAAGGTAGTACCGGAGAGGAATCAGATTCTGGAAAAGAGCAGTGGTTTTTAACGAATCGGATGGTGGTAGCTTAAAACACGTTAACACTGACACGTTAGGGTTTTGTACATTTTCTCCTACAGTCTCAAGGCTTTTTTGAAAGTTTTTTTCTGCTCTCTAAAAAAGCATACACACACAGATATTGTCCCAAATCGTCAAGCTGAATCGATTGGTATATAAGCAAGGAATTTGAGCGAATTCCGTACATTTCTTCTATAAGAAATGGTAAAACAAACCATATCCTAAGCATCTTCAGCATCTATCGGAAACGATTATTCCGTCATTTAATGTACCTTTTATGAACACAAATTCAAATTAAAAATGATACAACTCTCCTGCATCGTTCAATCTGTTAAAACAGTCGTCAACTGAACTGATAACTTTTTTAGAAACCGTCGATATTGTTGTCCAATGATTTATTTAAAAAACCCGAGATTTTTGTTAACTATTTAATTTCGACTTTTCTTGCCAAGCATGTTAAATGGTCCTAAATGCAAATGACCGTTTCTCTTTGTTTACTTTCTCTGTCGCTAATAACTCGGCCGTTTATACGTTTGTTCCGTATCGCTTAGTATGATATCCGAGTCGAAATCTTAGTCTTTCGATATATCCTGAAACAATATTGGAAAGTTTTATGATGACGTCGTAATAATCGAAAGAGAAAGTAAACAAAGAAAATTTGCACTTAGGACCATTAGGAGTTCGATAAAAGTCAACTGTATCCTTCTAGGCAAGTTTGTTATCGCCACAATGTCGGGCCGTGAAATTGCCTGCAGATATGCAATTTACATAACATCTCTCATTTCGATGCACATATTTTGCTGATCAAAGTTACCCCGAAAACAACGAATGTAAATTTACAACAAATTAGTTTTAAAATACAAAATTTACAGCAAAGTCACTACGCAACAGTTTGAACATTTTCAATCTATGGTCACCAGTACTTGTTTTAAAAATTGAAACAGTAACATTTACTGGAATAGAAGATAGTTATTCGAAAAACTGTCGAAAAAGTGTTTAATGTTCCCCTATTTTACGGTAATGGGAAATAAAAACACGATGATATAATGCACTCGGAATGCTAGAATGTTCAGCAATTACGAAAAACGCTTTACAAATCACTGCGTACGTTTCTTTCTTTAGAAACGTATATATAACGTGTGCTTTTTTAACCTCAATTGATGCTGAACTTCTCCCATTCTACTGTAAAATGGGGGAACACTGACAATTTTTTTTAACAGTTTTTCGAATACTATATTCAATTCAAGTAGATGTAACTGTTTGCATTTTTAAAACAAGTACTGGTTGCCATAGATTGAAAGTGTTCGAATTGTTGCGTATTTTATTTCGTTTTACTACAAAAATAAAATTAGTTTGTTGTAAATTTGCATTCTTTGTTTCCGGGGTAACTTTGATCAGCAAACTATGTCTTTTGAAATGAGAGATAAAGCTCGAAATGTTGTGTAAATTGCATATCTGTGGGCAATTTCATGGCCCGATATTTTGACGTCTCGAACGAAGAAATAATTTTTCTAGAAGGAAACAGCTGTCTTTTATCGAACTTTTTCAGGAATTAAATAGTTAACAACAAAAATATCGTATTTTTAAAATAAATTATTGGACAATAATATTTACGGTTTCCAAAAAGTGATCAGTTCAATTGAAGTTGATTGATTTCATTAATATTCAAGGTATTGTTTGAACAGATTGAAACTATGCATGAGAGTTGTATCATGTTCAATTTGAATTTTTGTTCATAAAAAGTTCATTAAGTGACGAAATAATCGTTGCCGTTAGATGCTGAACATGTTTTGAATATGGTTTGTTTTTTTGTTTCAATGATTTTGTTAGAGGAAATTATCGTACGTTACTGAAAAAAGTCTCATATGATCAAACTTACCCCGGTGATCAAAGATACCCCGTTTTACGGTACTATGCCTTGAATATCGTTCTGTTTCTCGCACTTCCCCAATGCATGGAGACACCTGAAAAGTGTTTCAAACACGCAGCAGTAATGATTTATATTATCAAGCGTATGGTTTTCTTCATATAAATAAAGCTTTTAATCGTGATCCGTGCAATGTAGCTCTTTGTACCTTTTTAACATACACGATATGCCGGTAATACCCTTCACCATCAGACCGACCACCCGTGCTGTTACCGCCGGGTTCTTTTTCTTCCATCAGCCGTAAGTTTTATGACCTCACCTTAAACCCTACTCGAGACTGCTGCTGAACGAAATGGACACACACCGTCGCATAGTGAGTACACTTGTGTCGCTTCTCAAAGTTTACAAGGCGAACACATTGAATGGATATGTTGCCGCCCTTTTACCGCATATTCTACCGTAATTTACTCAATGGAACCGATCGTATAAAACGGCACTTGTTTGTTGTACTATATTATACGGTTGGGGCAGGGCTGTAGCGAATCTAATTCATTGCTGAATGATTTATTTTCATCTAATTCATTGCTGAATGATTTATTCCTGTAAAATTTTTCAGTATGATCGCAAGGAATTGAACTTTCCCACCTATAATCGGTATTACATGCTTGCTTTAATACACAGGGTTCCAACTTCCAACTTTCGTCGCAAGCACCAAACTGTCAATATATAACTTTGACAATTTTGTTCATTATTCTTTGGCACTTAATTATGGATGGGTTATAACATTTTGTTTTTTCGACACGGCTTAATGTGTTGGCATAAGTGAGCCGCATGTATGTTTACAACATATAAAAATGAAAGAAAGAAAAATAACACCTCAATACCGTCGTCTTATTCACGGTTGTACTGTTTCATTGCTGAATTGGCGCATAATAATTTTCCCTGACTAGCTCGTGAGTAGCGGTATCTGAATAAACGTCCTATTTTCGACAAATCTGCATAAATTGTTATTTATTAATTTATTTAGTTCATACGTCTCCCAACCTTTGAACGGAACGGATCGTTATATTTCACAGTGGTGTTCGGTGTGTAAATTTTAGTGAGTCAAGGTCATCCTTTGTTCGTTCGTTAGCAGCCGTTCTGCTGGTGCCGACAGTAAATCCAGTACATTGTTTTCGCTGGTGCGGAACAATCGACGTTGTTTGCAGATAAGTTTTGCTTTATTTTTTTCCCTCGTTTGCTTTCTTTCCTTTTCCCTACTTTACTCTACCTTGTAATCAAATAATAAGACACATTCCCGTTTATATAACGCTCTGCCCTCGTGCTTAAATGGCCGAGGGCGAAATACCATCTGATGTAATCATGGAAGTCCCTGATCCCCCTAATACTCGTATTGCTCCCCGTATAAAGCAGTACCCAGAAGGTTCCTCTGGGCCATGGGTGTTATATTTTCGGACCGGAGAGAAACCGGTTAATATATTAAAACTTTCTCGAGATCTGACTGCTAATTACCCGGCTGTAGCTCAGATAACACGTGTTCGGGCAAACAAGATACGTGTTCTAGTGAATGATCTCGGCCAGGCAAACGCGATTGCTTGCTGTGAGCGCTTTACACGGGAATTTAAAGCGTACGTGCCTTGTGTGGCCTGTGAAATCGATGGGGTAGTGTCCGAACCGGGCCTGAAATGCGAAGAACTGTTGGAGCACGGGGTTGAATGCTTTAAGGACCCCTCTCTTGAACAGATTAAGATCTTAGAATGCAAACAATTGTATACCGCAAACACCGAGGGAGGTAAGACTACCTACTCTCTATCAGGCTCGCTTCGGGTGACATTCGCCGGGTCCTCTCTTCCCAACTACATCCTCCTTGACAGGGTTCGCCTACCAGTTCGCCTGTTTGTACCGCGGGTCATGAGCTGCAGCAATTGCAAGCAGTTGGGCCACACAGCCACATATTGTGGAAATAAGAAACGATGCGGCAAATGCGAAGGAGAGCATGAGGATGACTCTTGCGACAAAGAAACTGAAAAGTGTATTTGCTGCGGGGGCCCTTCACATGCTCTTAAATCATGCCCTGCGTACAAGCAGCGCGGGGATAAAATTAAGCGCTCCCTTAAGGAACGCTCAAGGCGTTCTTATGCAGAAATGCTAAAGAATGCTTCGCCATCTGTCCTGTCCGAAAATCCCTATGCTGGTTTGGCTAACGTTGAGCAAGAATCTGACGACCCACGAGAGGGAACATCTTTGGTTAACCCAGGGGAATCCAGGAAGAGGAGAAATCCAGCCTCCCCTACATTGCCCCGTAAGGGTGCCAAGGTGTCGTCCACTCAGAGTGCGCCATCTACAACCAATAAATCCAACGGAAGTGATGCACAAAAGCCGAAGCAATTTGCTCCAGGACTTGGAAATATTAATTCTAACAAGGAGTACCCACCACTTCCAGGGACATCCAAAACCCCAAGTGTCCCCGTTTTTCAAACAGATACTCAGTCCAGTAGCGGACTAATGAAATTTTCTGACATAGTGGACTTAATTTTCACAGCTTTCAATGTTACTGATCCTCTTAAAAGCCTTCTGATACGTTTTCTCCCTATAGTGCAAACATTTTTGAAGCAGTTGACTACTAAATGGCCCCTCCTTGCAGCGATCGTATCCTTCGATGGCTAAGTCATCGAACGAGGTCACCGATTCGATCACTGTTCTACAGTGGAACAGCAGAAGTATCCTCCCGAAAATCGATTCCTTTAAATTTTTACTAAATAGTTTAAAATGTGATGCTTTCGCATTATGTGAAACTTGGTTAACTTCCGATATAAATCTCAACTTCCACGACTTTAATATAATTCGTCTGGATCGAGAAAACCCCTATGGAGGAGTACTTTTGGGGATCAAAAAGTGCTATTCTTTCAACCGAATTAACCTCCCTTCGACACCAGGCATTGAAATTGTCGCTTGTCAAGTTTTAATCAAAGGTAAAGACCTTTGCATTGCTTCCATCTACATTCCTCCTAGAGCCTCGGTAGGGCACCGAACGCTTTGTAATATCACGGAATCCTTACCGGCACCGCGGCTAGTTCTGGGAGACTTTAACTCGCACGGTACGGTATGGGGCTGTCTTCATGATGATAATAGATCAACATTAATCCAAGATCTTTGCGATAATTTCAACATGACCATCTTAAACACGGGAGAAATGACGCGGATTCCTACACCACCAGCACGCGCAAGTGCGTTGGATTTATCGCTTTGCTCGACATCGCTACAGTTAGATTGCATGTGGAAGGTGATCCCTGATCCCCACGGTAGCGATCATTTGCCTATCGTGATTTCAATTGCTAACGGTTCAAGACCATCGAAAACAATCAATGTCTCGTATGACCTCACACGGAACATTGATTGGAAGAGTTACGCGACCGCGATATCCGTTAAAATCGAATCCACTCAAGAACTTCCTCCGGAGGAAGAGTACAGGTTTTTGGCTGGCTTGATTCTCGACAGTGCGAATCAAGCTCAGACTAAACCAGTACCCAGCGCGAATACCCATGGACGGTCTCCCACCCTGTGGTGGGATAAAGAGTGCTCAGAGCTGTACGCGGAAAAGTCCACTGCATATAAGGCCTTCCGGGAAGACGGGTTACCCGCTAGCTATCAACAGTACGCGTCGTTAGAAAGGCGAATGAAGAGTCTAATGAAAGCCAAAAATCGCAGTTATTGGCGCCGGTTCGTCGACGGGTTAACGAGAGAAACAGCGATGAGCACTCTTTGGGGTACGGCTCGACGTATGCGTAATCATAATAGTACCAACGAGAACGTGGAATATTCAAACCGTTGGATATTTGCTTTCGCCAAGAAGATCTGTCCGGACTCTGTCCCGGTACAGAAAACGTACCGCGCCGCGTCTTCTCACGATACCGCGAACGAAACACCGTTTTCGATGATGGAGTTCTCACTTGCTCTCTTATCGTGCAACAATAACGCCCCAGGGTTAGACAGAAATTCAACTTGCTGAAGAATCTGCCTGACACTGCAAAAAGGCGCCTGTTGAATTTATTTAACAAGTTTCTTGAGGGTAACATTGTCCCCTATGAATGGAGGCAAGTGAAGGTCATCGCCATCCAAAAACCAGGAAAACCAGCCTCCGACCACAACTCGTATCGGCCGATTGCAATGCTGTCCTGTATTCGGAAGTTGTTCGAGAAAATGATCATGTTTCGCCTCGACAATTGGGTTGAAGCAAATGGCTTACTGTCAGATACACAATTTGGCTTCCGCAAAGGCAAAGGGACGAACGATTGCCTTGCGTTGCTTGCTACAGAAATCCAAATGGCCTATGCTAACAAAGAGCAGATGGCATCAGTCTTCTTGGATATTAAGGGGGCTTTTGACTCAGTTTCTATCAGCATTCTGTCAGAGAAGCTGCACCAGCATGGTCTTTCACCAATTTTAAATAACTTTTTGCTAAACCTGTTGTCTGAAAAGCACATGCATTTTTCGCATGGCGATTTAACAACATCGCGATTTAGCTACATGGGTCTTCCCCAGGGCTCATGTCTAAGTCCCCTGCTCTACAATTTCTACGTGAATGACATTGACGATTGTCTTGCCAATTCATGCACGCTAAGGCAACTTGCAGACGACGGGGTGGTCTCTGTTACAGGGCCCAAAGCTGCCGACTTGCAAGGACCATTACAAAATACCTTGGACAATTTGTCTGCTTGGGCTCTTCAGCTGGGTATTGAGTTCTCCACGGAGAAAACTGAGTTGGTTGTTTTTTCTATGAAGCGTGAGCCGGCGCAACTCCAGCTTTTATTAATGGGTGCAACGATCAACCAGGTTTTCACATTTAAATATCTCGGGGTCTGGTTCGACTCTAAAGGTACCTGGGGATGTCACATTAGGTATCTGAAACAGAAATGCCAACAAAGGATCAATTTTCTCCGAACAATAACTGGAACATGGTGGGGTGCTCACCCAGGAGACCTGATCAGGTTGTACCAAACAACGATATTGTCGGTGATGGAGTACGGGTGTTTCTGTTTCCGCTCCGCTGCGAACATACACTTCATCAAACTGGAGAGAATCCAGTATCGTTGCTTGCGCATTGCCTTGGGTTGCATGCACTCGACCCATACGATGAGTCTCGAAGTGCTGGCGGGCGTTCTTCCGCTAAAAAATCGATTTTGGGAACTCTCATATCGATTGCTCATCCGATGCGACATTCTGAACCCGTTGGTAATTGAAAACTTCGAGAGGCTCGTCGAGCTTAATTCTCAAACCCGTTTTATGTCCTTGTACTTCGACTACATGGCACAGAGCATCAATCCTTCTTCGTACAATCCCAACCGTGTCCGTTTCCTAGATACTTCTGATTCTACTGTATTCTTCGACACATCCATGAAGGAAGAGATTCGTGGAATTCCGGACCATATACGCCCGCAGGTGATCCCCAATATATTTTATAATAAATTCCGAGAAGTCGACTGCGACAAAATGTTTTACACTGACGGATCAAATCTCGATGGGTCCACTGGCTTCGGTATCTTCAACAATACTATCACCGCTTCATTCAAGCTCAATGATCCCGCTTCAGTTTACGTCGCAGAGTTAGCTGCAATTCAGTACACCCTTGGGATCATCGACACTCTGCCCACAGATCACTACTTCATCGTTTCGGACAGCCTCAGCTCTATCGAGGCTTTTCGTGCGGTGAAGCCTAAAAAGCAATTACCGTATTTTCTGGGGAAGATACAGGAGTCCTTGTGTACGTTATCTGAAAAATCTTATCAGATTACCTTTGTTTGGGTCCCCTCTCATTGTTCTATCCCGGGCAATGAAAAGGCCGACTCATTAGCAAAGGTGGGCGCATTAAATGGTGACATATACGAAAGACCAATCTGCTTCAACGAAATTTTTAGTATTTGTCGTCAGAGGACGCTCAACAGTTGGCAAACCTCGTGGAGCAATGGGGAACTTGGACGATGGCTACATTCGATTATCCCAAAGGTATCAACGAAGCCTTGGTTCGGGGGGATGGATGTGGGTCGGGATTTTATTCGTGTAATGTCCCGACTTATGTCCAATCACTACACCATGGATGCGCATTTGCGGCGTATTGGGCTTGCGGAGAGTAGTCTGTGCGCTTGTGACGAGGGCTATCACGACATCGAACACGTTGTCTGGGTGTGCGCCGGGTATTGTGACGCCAGGTCTCAGTTAAAGGAATCCCTTCGGGCCCGAGGTAGACCACCCAATGTACCAGTCCGAGATATGCTGGCAACTCGTGATTTCCCCTATATGTCCCTTATTTATACCTTCATAAAAACGATAAATATCCCAATTTAGCCCCTCTCTTTTATTTCTCGTTTTTAGAGTTTCCTCCTGCCTTGTGGAACCGATCAGCTCCAGAGTGCCACTATGTAACCGCCATCGCCCTTACCACTACGCCTGCATAGAAGGAAACTGAAGCGAGAGCGACTCGAGGTCCGATGACTTTTGAAGGATTCCCCGCGGGTCCGAAGAATACCATCCGCCAATCCGGTACTCGACGACTTACTATACTGAGGCGCAAATTTGATTCGCTGATCCCCCTCCCCCCCCCCCCCCCGCCGTTCGAGCGAAAGTTGCAAGTTTTGCTCTTCTTTCCCTGTCTCTCCCCTGTCCTTGATACAACTGCTGCTACACTGATGCGGAAATAAGCCACCCTTTGAATATCTTGACCAAGCATAAGTTTTAGTTAAAAAATTCAAATTAGTATTCTGTATTCCTAGTTTTAAGATAGCTATAATTTTTACTCTTTATTGAAACTCTTGTCCTCCATCTTGTAAATAGAATTGAATCCCTAGTTTTAAGATTTCTGTGAAATTTCTCATAAATATTTGTTCCCCCTTTTGTGTACTAAACTATATTGTTAGTTTTAAGATAACCGTAAAATATTTCGTAAAATAATATTACTCCCCCTCTTGTATATCAAAGTGAATCCCTTGTTTTAAATTTTTTCATAAAAAAATCTTTTGGCCCTCTTTTGTATATTGAATCTTATTTCTAGTCTTAAGATAGCTGTAAACTTTCTTTTCCTTTGTAAAAAAAAATATTTCAACGTTGTAACCTCCTAGTTTTAAGATATCCAAAATGTAAAAACAAAAGCATTTGGCACCGCCAAGCTAACGCATTTGTGCCTATCAAATAAACGAAATGAATAAAAAAAAAAATTTATTTAGTTATGATGATATTGGTTCGATCGGGCCCATTCTCACCATCACTTGGAAATCCTGGAAAGAAGCTGTGACGAGATTCACTTCTCCGTACCTTGACATGATTTTTTAAATATGATATCGGGGGCTTACGGAAATATATTAACCTCGAATTGACTGCTTTACTGCTATCCATAGCGGAATAATTTTAAGCTCCTGGTTTGGGCGAAATGAGTAGTTAAACTGAGTGTATCACTTCATCAACGTTACCAACAAACCAACGCTGTTTGTAAAACACTTAAGAAATTATGGAATGTCCTTGCTGCATACGATCGACATACTGAACGCCCCACTCGCCATCTAAAGAATTAGTTTCGCACCGAATACTCTAATAGACTTTCGTTAATCGTTTCGTACCAAAAATGTGTGCCCAGAAAACACTAAATGCAGCTGTCAAAGGAAGTGCTACCGAAATCTCTTGTTAGAATATCGGTCGGAAGGCAGTTAATGCAAGAATTGAAGCTAGGAGACTATGAACCTCATTGTACGTTCGCTCGACGGGAAAATTGACCGAGCATCCACTTTTTTACTGTATGCCGGATCTTGTTAACGCAGTTCGCTGCTGCGGGTTGAGTTCCTCTTCTTTGGTGGTGAAGTATTATTTGCGTTACCCGCCGCAGCTTGGAGGTCATTCGGTCTACCTTCTCCTGCGTTATCGTTCACGCTCACGTTGTTATCAGTACCGCTCGGTCACATGTTCTTATTTATTCCTTGATCTTTTGGTACGCTATTGTAAATCCGTCTTCATTGGCATTTGCTCCTTTATTGTCACTGTAGAGCACGAAAAATTCGGCATATTTCAGAAATGTTTCTTGATGCAAGGAAGAGATGATTCGAGATCGTTTAAAATGTGATTTGTAATACTAATTGTGATGCACAAAAAATAATGGTTTCAAGTAATTTCAACACAAGATGGCGGCTGCACAGACTTCTTATTCTTTAGAACAATAGCAAGCGACGTAGTATGGTTTTCAGTGATTATGATTTTTCGCTAAATGGCACACTTTTTAATAGAAAAACGCTGAACAAGACACAAAATTAATTATTAAAAAATACCCCATAAAAATATAAAATCCTACGTACATCGTTGGCGAAAGTAATTTTGAATATGAATGGTTTCAAGAAAAAAGCGGTTCAAGATTTCAGTACTCTCGGGGTGTATAAAGAGAAGTAGCGAGTTATAATTTTGAATATTGATATATTATCATCGCCTTCCATATTTTGACAAATCTTTTTTAAGACCCCAAAGCACCAATAAAATTCCGATTTTGACAAAATTCACCGCGATGTAACCCCTTAATGCAAGTTGTTGTTTGCAAGCGCTTATCGTAGGCGTTGTTCCTCCGTTGTTGGTTGATTGGGTGGATGTTGTTGGTGTATCTGTATGTGTCAGAGGCTGCTCGCTAGAGTTGTCTGCAATATATGAGTTTTGACTTATTGCTTCGACGCATGTAGGGTAGAGTGACAGGAAAAAAATGACCCCTATCGGCCCACCCCTGAGTCGATTTCTAGTCCCACCAGGAGTACTTGTTCCAAATTTGAAGCAAATCGGACAAGTCTAGCTACCGGACCAACGTGCCTGAAGTTTGTATGGGATTTTTCAACAATTTGCATGGAGAAAAGCCACTAGCTCACATTTTCGCCACTAGGTGGCACTGTTCGCATCGTATTATCACTGTAAGTGAAAATAAGAAAGATAATTTAATTGTCTACAACTTTGTCGAAGACTGCTAGTGAATCCGGCTTTGTTAAAAGAAGTTATTAGGCCTATCAGTGCATGGTTGTGCATCAGTACTTGATTCGCACGAACTAATCATTTTTGTGAAATAACCGTTTGATTTAGCTCAATAGTATGTTCAGAAGAATTGTAGTAAATAATAGGAGTCATGTTTTGGTTAGAAAATTTTAGTTCTACATTGTACCGCATAGAGGGCGCCAACACTAACTTTTAAACGGAGAGAGATAGAAATTAGGTGTCTTCCACAAAGTTGTAGAACAGGCATTTTGCAATAATTCTCCCGAACATCTCGATATTCTATCTCACTTCTATGAAAAGTTAGTGTTGGCGCCCTCTATGCGGTTACAGTTGGAACTAAAATTTTCCAACCAAAACATAACTCGTATTATGTGGTATAATTCTTCTAAACATACTATTGAGCTAAACCTAACTGTTATTTTACAAAAATGTATAGCTCGTGGGAATCGAGTACTGATACACAACCTTGCACTGCTAGGCCCCATGGAAAACTGACTCAGACATCACTTCGTTAAAAATTTAATAACTTCTTTTAACAAAGCCGGATTGACTAGCAGTCTTCGACAAAGTTGTAGACAATTAAATTATCTTTCTTATTTTCACTTACAGTGATAATACGATGCATACAGTGCCACCCAGCGGCAAAAATGCGAGTTAGTGGGTTTTCTTCATGTAATTTGTTGAAAATTCTCATACAAACTTCAGGCACGTTGGTCCGGTAGCTAGACTTGTCCGATTTGCTTCAAATTTGGTGCAAGAGCTTCTGCCGGGACTAGGAATCGAATCAGGGGTGGGCCGATTGAGTTTTCAAAAATTCATTATTATTCGGGGCAGTCTAATGTAGGGTCAGCCCGGGAAATGTTCATTTTTTATAGTAAGGTTTAAAAAGCTTCAAAAGCCTAGTCTGTGGTGTATTGGCACTGTGTGGTACTCACGACTCACGTTCGTACCTAACCACTAAAAACAATCCCCACTTTTCACGCCTTTCCTCCCCCACGAAACTACGTCAAGGCATTACTTCGTGAGGGGGGTTCGTTGTGCTTTCGTCCCCGTCTTTCTTCTGCTCTATCTCGGAGCCACACTTGGTTCATGGAATGGATCGACCTATGAACCTTGATTTAACTTTCGATTCTTCTCTTACTTCCTGTCTCCATCTCTTACATCGCCGTTCAGCTCTCGTCCCCGTGAGCCGTTTAGGTGCTGATTCCTTGAGCCATTTAGCTCATGTTTTCGTGAGTCATTCAGCTCCCGGCCTTATCACGATCTGCTTGGATAGTCCCCAAACGGTGAACTCACCCTATTCCGACCGATAGTTCCCCGACGGAGGAATTTCCTCCGACACCGATACCCGCTTTCTTAAGCCATTTAGCTCCCAGTTTTATATAGATCAACTTAGATATTATCCTAATCCGACTGAGAGTTCCTCGACATGGGAATATCTTTCGGTACCGGTGTTTGTTTCGTGAACCAATTAGCTTCCCTTTGTGTCACGATTCTGTCGGGTAATCCACGGCGTTGAATCTACCCTAACGTGTATTCCCCGGTGGTAGATTGCGTCCGATACCCATGTACATTTCTATGAGCCATTGAGCTCCCCGCTTCGTCTACTCGATCCAGTCCCCGGTGGTGGACCTAGCCTACTCAATGGGCTACCCAGTAGGTGCTGTGGTCCATCCAGCGGTTCCGGGTGGCGCGTAGCTTCCGGTTCACTGGCGCTACAACGACCCACTGCTAGCTATTTGACGTGGTCTACTCGGTCTAATGCCCGGCGGTGGATCTAGCCTACTCACGAGCTACCCGGTAGGGTATCGAGTGGTCGGTCCGGCGATTCCAGTGAAGCCTGACGTCCGGTTCACTGGCGCCCCGACTACCCGAACCCGGTGCTGCGTCAACTGATCTCTAGCGTTGGACCCAGTCTATTCCGTCGGAGAGTCCCCCGCGGCGGAATTTCCCCCAAATCCCGATTTGTGGTTCCACGATGGCTAGAATGCCATTGACGCTACTTTGTTGGTTCCTTCGCCACTTCCTCTGCAACTCGTAGAGCATACTCGTAACAACTATGTTGACAGCGTCCCAGATAAGCTCGCCATGGCACATCTCTTCGACGATATTGTCAACTGTTATTTCAGGCATATCACTTCGGACTTCTTAGAATGTAGGGCATTCGAATATCACGTGTTCCGGTGTCTCTTGCATATTTACACACTCCGGGCGAAGGGGTGACGAAGCGTGTCCAAGCCGATACTTCCGGAAGCATTCATGCCCGGACAAAAACTTTGTCAAATGGAAGTTCACCTCTCCATATATTCCCAAGCAGACATATTTGGGATGAGTCGGTGGGTCCACCTACCTTTCTCCGCGTTGTCCCACTCTTACTGGCACTTTGCCAACGAGTCCGCTCGGACCAGTCTCCTTGCATTTCTCCGTTGGTAGCATTCCACATCATCAGCCAGAGTTATGTAGAAGGGAATCATCCCGGCAATACCGCCTCCGACGATATCGTTCTGTACGCACTCGCAACACGAACAACCATTAGGTGAAAAGTGCTTGTCAACTTCGTCCGGCTCCGCTTTGAGTTCAGCGCAGTAGCCCAGGCCGGTGCGCCATACCTCAGTATTAAGGATGAGATACCCGCCAGGCGACGTCTCGTGCTGCCTATTGCTCCTCCGTAATTCAGCATGACCCTCGCCAATGCGTTAGTTGTCCTCGCAGCTTTCTTACATCCATAGTCGACATGGCTGTTGCTATTTTTGTGAAGAAAAGGCTAAAGGCGTTAACACCCGTCACGATCTGGAATAATAGGGTAACGTGGAAACATTACAGGCTGTATTCGAAAGCTGACCTAGTTCCGTAAATGTCAAAACTTTGTGAACAGAAAAATAAATTATCATTTGGATTCTAAATGGATTATTTGCGGTGATATTTCGCACATAAAGGATGTTTGTCTGGTCAAAGAAACCAAAAAAAAATCAAATACGCTAATTATCGCGGAAACTATAAACTAGCTTCTCACATGACAAAAACTTTTTAGGTGCCTCTCAGGTAGCATTACAGACGAGAAGATAAAATTATTGCATTTGATGACAGTAATATTAAATTCTACCTGAAATATTTAAAGTTTAATGATGATTGGAAATAATACATTGAACCTACTAAACTGAAAAGATCGTTTGCTACTAACGCGCGAAGCAAAATCTTTTGGAGGGTATATAATGTACCGTTGTGGTCGACACTTTTTTAAAAGCAAATATTTAATTAATTTTGTTATTCATTTGAATTAGGCGGAGAAATTGCAACAGCGAATCAAGCATCACATTTTGACCTGTTTTGCCACTAATGTGATCGAATATTTGGAGATTGAAGTCGAAACCGACCTTGTTATAATTCTTATTAATAACAATTTTTTAGGGATATTTACGAAAACTTACCAATCGTTCGAATTTTTTTTTTCAAATCGATTATTTACACGCTCAACACAGATCCTAAGATAACTCTCAAAGCAATTCCAACGGCAAACTGTTTTTTTATGATTGCTTTGCTAGTTATAATTATTTCAACTGTCCGAAACTGTTCGGAATATCGATCAATAAAACACATTGTGGTCTTTTTTGTCTAAAGAAATTCACATTTTGTATAATTACAAAAACGTCAACCTGACACAACCCTGCAGTAACCCTACCACACTACACTGGTCGAGTAAAACGAAAAGTCGCTTGTTAATAACGCACCGAGGAGTAAATGGCTATATTTCACCTCAGCCTGGCACCGCCCGTCATATTCGTGGCTTTTGAAAAAGGACAAACAAGCTGGATCGTATATATAATTACGACTTTTTATTGCTGGTTTCAATGCAACAAATTAGAATATAAATTTAAAGTTCCTGCTTGACGTCGTACAGAGAAGCTACCGCGACAAGGTACTAACTATATCGGTTCCGTGCGGCCCTGGAAAGATACCTCGAACATGCTCAGTAATAATTTATTTTTGTTGACATAATTTCATTGGGTCAATTATGGCAGTGGGGTAGCATTAGAAAAGTTACTGAATTTATTGCCTAACACTGCAGAAAATTCGAACTTCAAGTTAGGTGTTTGTGACTTGAGTCAAGTGTCGCTTGAAAAAAATGCTAAAAAACACGGATTTTTCGTGCAGATTAAAACCGACACTGCGCCACATGTGGCGTTTTGTGGGGAATTAAACAGCAAAAACAAACATTCGTGTTTTACTCCAGGGTTATGCTGGTGAATGGGGTGGTGGGTGTTTGCAAAGCTTGTAGAAACTATGCAAAGTTTACAAATCGCTTATTAAGGCGATCGTTTTTTTTAGGGTGCAGTGCATCAAACGAACGTTACGAGGCTTTCGTGTCACTAAGAAAGGTGTAGGTTATGTATATATTCATGGTTTTACTCCACCACTATGACGAATGGGGAGTTTAAGGATGCCGTTGTGAAGTTAACGAAACAAAAAGTATGGGTATATTATCACCATTCAACCGATGCATCAGTGACATTTTTCTGTGTTCCAAACAACATAGTAGTCGACAGACCTGTCCTCTACACCCATGGTTCGTCATAGCAAAAGAGAGTCGATTATGATGGAAGAACCCAACCCAATATTGATTGACATAAAGCAGTTTTCAAGGTGGCCGGTATGTTCAAGAACCGATAAATTAACCGAAAAACACGATTAACATAGCAAACGTGATCGGGCTCGTTTTTTACCGACAATTATCCAATCAATGTGAAACTTTTCAGATAAACCCATTGTTGATGGCAACGCAATGTGTAAACAAGGAAGTTTATTTTCAAGTAAATAGAGATAATGAATTTGCCTTTCCGACAAAGTCGTAGCAACTATTGTACAAGGCCCAAATTCCCATATAACTAAAGCACTACTCGACCAACTTTGTCTCAAAACCCAAAACAAAACAAATAATTCAGTGATACAAATGTCATATTTAATGCGCTTTCATAGTGGCCAACAATCGGGTACAAAAAGTGACCCACAACAGAGAATGAATGTTTCTACCAATCAGTGATTTCACAAAAATCTTTTTTGCGCAAATTTACAGTCAGGCCACGACAACAGGCTTCTTGCTCTTATTAAATTTCTCTACTAATCCCTGCTGAAAATCCATAGGCAACAAGCGGCAATCGTTTTCAGATTCTTTTTGAATGCTTTTCCCAATCATTGCAAAAAAGTACCTCAAAGATCACACTCTAACTAGGGATTGACAAATCTAGCATATTACAAATCTTATGACAAATCTTATTCATATTGCATGAAATGTTAATGTGCATGAAGAGCATCCAGAGTAGATCCAGTAGCACTGTTATTCGAACTTTTTGTAAATAAAAACGCTCTTGATTTGTCAAAACGACCTGTAAAATACTTAGGGTATATGTCCTCTCGAAACCATTCGAGATGCTGCCTACTCCATAAGAGATTTACTATTACAATCACTTTTTTGGACACACTTGATTGCTCTCTCGTCTGCAGGCCGATTCGAAGAACACAGACGTTCCATTTATGTCTTCTCAGGTAACTCTGATGAATGTATATGTTCTTTCGAAGTAGGACAAACAAGTTGGACTGTCTCCGTTGAATATTCACCCCCTTCACAGGTGGATGCTAATAAATTTTCTGTTGCCGCGATGCCTGGGGATTACCAACCGGGAAAACTGCCAATTTATTATCAGAACGTGAGAGGACTTTGGACAAAAATTGACGAGCTGTATGTCGCTGTTGCAGATGTTGATCATGATGTCATGAGACATGGCTAAATGATCAAATCAACTCGCTTCAACTATTTGGCACAACGTACACGGTCTCTAATCGAATATCATCTAAATAAACTCGAACAACTTTGGGTACATATCCGCTCTAAGGACATTGCAAACTCTATTGAACTTAACACGGTGCAATTACTATTAGGAGACTATAAACAACCTGGATTTTTTGTAAGAGCACCGATTTCAGCCGTGCTTTCTCAGGTGTTTCTGAGTTAAGCTTTTCGCGAGCCAATATCGCTTTACTGGACGGCATGGTGTTATTGAACATGCTACAAATGAGCACGGTAACCAACTAGCGAATCCGCACTTTAGACCTTCTGTTTGTGAATGAGGAAGCTTCAATTAATTGTACCATATCTGTAGCGCTTGTGCCGCTATTTACAATCGACTCACACCGTCCCCCTCTTCTGTGTAACCCGTCAGGGTAACAATTTAGCACTGGGTGGAAATATACCTTTTTTTACTATACACTCCGTAGAGTGTATTTGTTTACATAAAATTATGCTCACCGCTGTTTTGTACCGTTCACATTAAAGTTGTCAATTTTTGTTCATTTTCTCGTTTGTGAACGGTTTTGTTTGTGCAAATAGAGTATAGTAGTAATTTTTGTTGAACATTTGTATATAAGAAACATAGGGTTTAGATAGGTAACCGCTCTCCTCTCGCTGCAAAAGTGATTGCTGACTATGCTGTACCTTAGCATTGACAACTATGCGGCGGTGCGTTTTTTGGTGGTTGTTTTGGATCGAGTTAAAAAAGGCGGCCATCGTGAAAGATAGTGACGCACCACGACATCGATCAGATGCCCGATCAGTTTTGTTTGTTTTCGGGACAGTTTCCCGCCACTAGGACATAAAATCCCCGGAATGTGCCGACCCGTGGTTTGGGTAGTCGTGTAAGTGGTGTTGGTTCGCCGAAGTGGGACAGCTAACAGTTAAGGAGCATTTTCGCGTCCCCGGCTAAAACCGAGGAACCTACACCGACCGTTATCGCTATAGAGGATAAGTCAAACGAGCCTAGCTCTCCTCTATAGCTAAAAGCCAAGGAGAACGAAGCAGGGTGGACAAAGGTTCCACCTGGAAAGTGCACTGCGGTGACTTCCGGGATCGGTTAAGGCCAGTAGACGATCCGGTGATTTATCACCACTGTCGATAGGGAGGTTCCAACAAAGGAGCCAAGCTCACCTCCCTAGCTAAAAGACAAGGACCACTGCCGGAGCAGCCAACGAAGATATGATCGGAGAAGAACGCGGCCGTTGTTGACTCCGCCGGTCGGAAGATGTCGCACGTCGCCAGCAGCAACCGATTAATTATCAGCAGTAAAGGTAGAGTGGACGCAGCAAATAAAAGTTGGTAAATTTAGTTTATTTATTTGTTTACTTTTTGTTGTTACGAAAATCCGAAATTCTTTTAGAAGCACCTAGGCCGCCCTGAAAAGAAGGGTCCACCGGGCAATCAGAACCCGAGTAGTGGGCAAATACATTGACTCTGGCAACACAAATTTGTCTTCAGTTGCTCTTTTATGACAAGATATTCGAGGACAGCGAGTTCAATTTTTCGAAGACTAATTTCTCTGGGCCCTGTCTTTACTCCATACACCTAGATCAAACTCAATCCAGCATAAAACGCTACCCAAACCAGTTTTGGTCCTTTATGAATGCAAAACGTAAAGAAAACGGACATTATATTTTACGCAAACGAAACAACAAGCACTTCAAGTGGCACACTTTTCGAGTGTGTTCAAAACTGATTCAACTCAGGTAGAACATGGCCTCGTGATGTCCCGAGCGACGAGATCAACATTTTAAGTATTCGATTTTCTGACATGACATTTTAACTGCAATAAGAAAGTTGAAGTTCTCTACATCGACATCGGCTGACGGAATTCCTTCCGTTATACTTATAAAATGTGGCAGTGTTTGGGTACACTTTAGAAATTAATTTTTAGCCAATCGTTGTCGCAGTCAGTGTTTCCAATGTGCTGGAAAAAATCTACTGTTTCCCATTTTCAAAAAAGGAGACAAGCAGAAGGTGGAAAATTATTGTGGCATAACCTCGCTATGCGCGGGATCAGGTATTCGAGATTCTAGTCGGAAACATACTATTATGAGACCAAGGCCTACATATCAAAGGACTAACATGTTTTTTTTCTCCGATTGTACAACAATTGCCAACTTAGCTTACTTTAGTTCACATTGTCTAAAAAATATTGAAAATGGATCACAGATAGATACTGTATATACAGACCTTACGGCAGCGTTTGACCGGGTAAACAGCTCTCCCTTACTGGCAAAGATTGAACGACTAGGGACATCGCCTGCTTTTACTAGATAGCTGAAGTCATATCTAGAAGATCGTGCTCTATATGTGAAACTGGGACAAAATGAATCACACAGTTTTATCAATATTTCGGGTATGCCTTAAGCAAGCAACCTAGGACCTTTGCTGTTTTCGCTGTTTTTCAATGACGTTTCCTATGTGATCCCACCAGGATGTATACTTATGAAAGCTGATGATTTAAAATTATTTCTCATTGTACGGCCCGTAGCAGATTGTGTTGATCTGCAGCGACACTTATATAATTTCTGTGGTAGGTGTTATCGAAATTTGCAATCCGTGATTTCTTGACACCCAAAAAAATCCAACAGTCTCGAACTATACTGTTTCTGGGGAGGCGTTCGAGAGAGTGTCAGTCGTTACTCGTCAGAGACTTTGGTGTTCTTCTAAACTCTCAATTGTCCTTCAGAAACCAATATTCTCGTATCATATGAAAGGCGAATAGAAGCTCCGGCTTAATTATAAAACTAGCTAAAGAGTTTAGATTAATATTGTTTGAGAACTCTGCATTTTTCGCTTGTTCGGTCTATTCTTGAAGCTTCAGCATCTATCTGGCGTCCTTACAACAGGATTGAAGCAGTGCAAGCAAGATTACTTCGCTTTGCTTTGCCGTGGCGCAATCCGACGGAGCTGCCACCATACATTGATCGTTTCCGTCGGCTGGATATGGACCCTTTGGCTAAAGATGGATTATATTCAAAGCTCCTTTCGTAGGAAAACTACTGTCTGACCAAATAGATGCCCCAAATTAATATTAGAAGCCTTAGACCACAGAATTTTTAGAGACTCGGTTTTTAATGTACCGAATATGGGCAGAACGAACCCATAAGGTCAATGTGCAATGTTTTTAATAATGTTTATGAGCTTCTTGGCTACTCTATATCTAAATATGTTTTTTTTAAATAGGCTTAGAAGTTTGACCTTGTTTATAATATGTAGTTTTAATCTGTTCTCTAATTATTTAATCTTGTTTACTGTGTAATTTAAAATTATTGTAATATTGTTGAATGTGCAAATTAAGATTATTTTAATATGTCATTCTAAATTTGTAAACGTTTGAAAAAATGATGAGATTTCTACGCGCATTTAAAGACTGTAAAGCAATCTTTAAATACGCTTTCCCACACCCAATAACACTTCATGGAGACCAATGCAGGTCAGATGAAAAGAGATGAAAAAATGGAAAAAGTGAATAAATAAATAATTTTGATTGACCCATTTTGATTATGCTTATCTGATTCTCATCAGTAATTGACACCATCTTGGCACCAGATGGACACTAAATCCAAAAACGCGCACAACTTATGTGAGTAACTGACTTATTTCAAGCAAACCAGAATTTCTGTGCTTGCTTCGCGAGACATCGCTCGGGACGAAGACGTGCAACTTTTTTGATTTTGTGTATTCAATAGAATGCTTTACTATAACGCCACAAATAAGCTCTAATGTTAATACTTTGCAGTTTACTAGCACCGTTTACATGGACTTGGAAAAGTTCTTTGCGATGTGCTTTAAGTGAACCGAGTTATCGACAGAGAGCCCGGGTTGATGCGGTGTTTGAAGAAATTAACAATCTTCAGTTAAACGGATCAGCTTAAATACCAAGGCTTTGGTTTGTCAAGTATAAGTATCTTCCAGAAATTGAACATTAAGATTACCTGAAACGATACTGACCTACAATCAATTTAATATTCGAATCACGTGTTGCGATGAAACCACGAACACGCACCAACTTTCCCAGCAAGAAGATTAATCTGCAACAAGCTAGGAAAATACCAAAGTTCAAATAGCTGAAGGAAATGAACACCTAGTACAATCCTCCCGAGCAAAAGCTTTTCTTCATTACCTTTGCCGGCATCAATTCGCACAAAAAACTTTTCTACCCTATTTGAAATTCATATTGGAAGCTGAAATTTGATCTTCACATGAGTCCTGACTGCCTAAACAGGTGAAGAAGAGCGGTCTGTGATGAACTTCGGAACGTATCCTTCTAACTACCACATCACTGTTTCACGCAGTCAACCTTCCAATATCGGGAAGAAGCTCGAAGATAGCAACCCTCATTTGTCATTTTTTTCATCGAATTTCCTCAATGCTTTCCTCCAGTAAAAACTTCTGAAGACTTATTGAGATGAGATGGAATATGTTTACCTATTAAACTGGTACCGCCTCCTGGGACAATTTTCTTACTCGTGCCATCCACACTTTAGCCGACCCAAATAAGGTCTTGTTAGCAAAAAAGAGTTTCACCTAACTTTGGAGTAATTTAGGTGATTTATGGGGAAAAGCTATTTAGAAATTCCGCCCCCATAAATTATGATGAAACAGAAAACGTAAAGCATTCATTAGAGAAGCAAATTTAACAAACGAAACTTTTTCCGGCACCCGCTGTGGCATACGGAAACATATAACGAACCAGGAGGGCTCTTCTCTGGAGGGAGCCAATTATTAGAGCAGAATTCTATAAAAAAAAATAAACGACAAAAATTTAACCCTTTTCCGTTGGTTGGGTCGTGTAGGGAAATCACAAGCAAGTTGTCCCAGTCGCAAACACATACTTATGTACAGGCCAGTACTCACGGGTGTCATGTCGGATGGCAATGGCTGTTCCCCCTATTCAGCACATGTGACGGAGGTTGACTGGTGCCCCATGTTCTGGGTTACGGCAAGCAAACGGATTTCTTATCAACCTTTTTTTCTATATGACTGACCTTAAAGCTTTTTCGTATCCTCGCGGGATGCGGTTCTCGGTGCAGAGGGACACTAAAATTGTGTGAAATTAGCAAGCCAAACAAAAACTGACTGCTGATTGGGACCGAACGAGAAACCACTTTGCTCCCTGGGATTTGCACTGTACCTGCCGAACGGAAGTTCGGGTGAAGTTTTTTTTTCGATTTCCAGAATGGGATTGGTAGAAAATTAAATTGCCTTGCAGGGTCTAACAGTGCAAACATTTTGTGAGTAGCTATTGGTTCTGTATTCGTACAGAAAAAGCAAACCATGTTATACATACATACAGGGTGTTTTCCAAAAACGTCGCATTTCTAACAGGGACAACTTTCATCGCAGGCATCGAACCACCAAAATCAGTTTGACAGTTTTCTCCTATATTTTTTGAAAATTTGTCATGGATCAACGTTAGCAAATTGTGAAAATTTTCCTTGCGGACAAATGCGCTGTACGTGAAATGCACAGGAAATTACGGAATGTATGGTACTTAAAGTTGCCTAATTGAACGTTCGCCTAATGGAGAAATATCGGGTTCAATACACCGTAATTCACTTTCATGAATCGTCTCGTGTCAAAACTGTGTGTTGAGAAGCATCTATCGCTGCTGTAAACGAGAGTGCGACCGAAAACCCCAAATCATCGGTTCGGAGGTAGAATAGCTTTCATCCCGGAACTTTGTTTTCCAGGAATCATGGCATTTTTGCTTCACACGAGTTACCTCTGGTAAGAGTACATTCGTACAGTGACTCTCAGGCCGACAACACGTTATTCCCAGTCCGTACAGTGCAACGCTCCCGAGTAAAATGCTAAGCTAGTCTAATTAACTCTCAACGTTATTTTGTTTTTTCTTCCCCTCTTCGATATTTTGGCTTTTTTCCTTTCGTGTGTGCCCAATAACCGTTATTCGACCAGCAAAACAATGTTTATTTATTTGTGCGCTGGATGGATACCGTTATACAAGTTAAGTAGCGCAATTCTATTGCAATCCCCATGCTTGTCTCACTTACCATCTGCCACTGTGTAATAGGCCCGTGCAAAAATTATTTCCCCTTACACCAAAGTGATATTCAAGAATAAAATCGACTACACTACTTAAATTATATCCATTCTCATCGACCGGGCCCTTCGTGATATTCTTCTGGGAAAAAGACAAATATCTATTAAATCTATTGCAGATTTCTCGAGTTCTGACCGAGCGATATTCGACCGTGATAGCCAAGGATGCAAAATGCCTACATTTTCTGCGGCTGTAATTTTTCTGCCTACATTCTCATTTCTCTCTCGATGCTGCTGTCATTCGCTAGTGCAGGACGCCCAGCGCTGTACGGCTGCCTGTGTGCAAAGCAGTAACATGACAAAAAGCTACTGTCCCCAGTACAGCCACCAGACGCGAGCGGTACAGCTTCTCTTTCCTTATTTTACACTTTTTAATATTTTTAATCTATTCAATATTTTCAATCACAAACGACGACAATAAATGCGGTTCGTTTACGCCACGACCCACGAGAAAAGTGTACAAAGCGAGAGAACAAACTTTACTACGCCACACTCTCACCGAGCAGTCGGAGTACAGCAGCAAAACAAAAATGTATTCTACTGCTGTACGGGAAAATGTACTCGGTTTGGCTACCGTTCTGGCAAGAGCTGTAGTGATGCGTCGCTGTAGCGGGCTGTACGGCTTGTACAAATGTAAATATACCGAAAAAAATGTAGTTTATCGGTACCGTTGGCATCCCTGGTGATAGCAATATCGGAAATTTTCCCTCATAAGCCTCGAGTGGTGGCAAATGATATTGCCGGTTACGGGCCTTTCACGAACGAGTACAGAGTATATATACCATCTAACCAGGTAAAAAATATGGAGAATTTCTGATCCGAGTATGAATTGCGCGTGTCTGATGACACACGAGGTTGGCTGTTTTAAAGACGCCATGCTTCAGCCAGTGTAGATATTGGATTGCAAACGATTGCATTCAGCATCAAGCGCAGCTGACGGGAAGAGGACATATGTCAGCTCTAACTCTTATCATTTGATCTTTGTTGGGTCTACTCTACCTAACTATCTCGTCTTTGACAAGGTTCATCTACCTGTTCGACTTTTCGTGCCGTGGGCCATGAACTGCACTGATTGCAAACAATAGAGACACACAGCCTCCCATTGTAGCAAGAAGTTTCGTTGTGGGAATCATGTGGATAATTCCTGTGGAAGAGATGTCGAACAGTGTATCTACTGTAGGGGAAACCCACATGATCTCTCGGCAAGTCCCGCGCGTGAGGAGAAATTGAAGCGTTCCCTTCAGGGATGTTCTAAGCGATCTTTTGCAGAAATGCTAAAGAGAGCTACACCATCGACGCTCACGAATATTTATACCAACTTGTCTAATGACGAATGTGACTCAGACGACTCCCAGTAGGGAACAATTTCTACTGAACCTAGAAGTAAAAGAAAATGGAGAACATTTCCTCTTCTATGCGTCGTTGCAAAGGCTTCTGGCCTTCCAGGTTCACCAAAAATAAACGCTCGAGGAAGTACTGGTGCAAAACCGAAGTAAATAGCTCTTGGTCTCAGAAAAGGAGTTGTGAAAACTTCCTGGCACATCAAAGCTTTTTCGAAGGTGACGTTCTCATTCACTCTCTTATAATGTAACAATAAATTCCCAGGGCCAGGCAGAATTAACTTCAACTGTTGGAAAATCTGTCTGATTCTGCCAAGAGCGTTCATAGTATTTATTTAATAAGTTTCTTAAGTGTGCCATTGCCCCACATCATGGACCACATGATTGGAGAGAGTGCTGTAGTCATCCAAAAACCTCCTCGGGCTACAACTAGTATCGACCGATTGCTATGCTGTCATGTATCCAGAAGTCGTCGGAGAAAATGATCTTGTTTCACCTCGATAAATTGGGTCAAAGCACAATTTGGCTTTCACTTAGGTAAAGGGACGAACGATTGCCTCGCGTTACTTTTAACATAAATTAAAATAGCAAAGAGAGAATGGCATCAGTTTTCTTGGATAATCAATGGGTTAATTTTTACTAAACTTATTGTCTGAAAAACACACTCATTTCTCCCATCGTAAATTACCGACATGACAATTTAGCTACATGTGCCTTACCAAGGGCTATGTCTAAGCTCCCTTCTTTACAACTTTACGTGAATGACATTGACGAATGACTTGGAAATTCCTGCATGCTAAGGCAGCTTGCAGACGATGGTGTGGTCTCTATTATCGTTCCCAAAGCTGTCGATTTGCAACGACCATTGCAAGAAACCTTGGGCAATTTGTTTGCTTAGACCCTCCAACTAGGTATCACAGTGAGCGGAGACAGAAATTTTTTAAACATCTGGCAGTTTGCCTTGTTAATGATAAGGTCACAACCGTGAAGTAAGTGCAGAGTCCAAAGAGACTCCAAGGTCACACACTTCTAGTACACACTCCAGATACTGATTTCCCATACAGTAGTCGTATGAGTTTAGCTTGGGCTTACGATGATACGAAATAGCATTGTGATTGTGAGCCAGTCATCCAAGATTTCCAAGAGCTGTTTTAAAGCTAAGCAATCCCGATGGATTGATTCTACGATATCCCGGTAGTAATACTGTAGCTAGCTCATTGAGAAAGAGTGCGAATAAGAATGAGCCTAAAATATTTCCTTGAGAAGCACCAGAGTTGGTCGAAAATGAGTCAGAAAAAACGTTCTAATTTTTACTACAAGTTGGCGATCTCTCATATACGATTCGAGCCAACGAATCAGATCAATAGACACTCATATTACCTTCAACTATTCCAAAAGTATTGCCTGGTCAACTCCGTCAAACGCTGATTTCAGGTCGGTACATATCGTATCGATCTGAGCACCAGCATGCATATTACATAAGTAGAATAAGATTAACCGAACGAGATTCGTGGAAGTTTTTTTGTGGAATGAATCCATGTTGATCAGGGAAAAGGTAAGTTTGGCTTGCATCCTGTCAACATGCTTCATTATGATCTAAAAAAACTTTGAAGCAAGCAAACAACGACGTCATCCGTCAATAATTTTCAACATTTCGTCGATCTCCTTTATTCAATACCAGTGCTGGGAAAATCATAATCAAAAAAAAATCAAACCGCAATCATGGCTGATAATTATCGCTTATGATTTTTTCGAAAATTCTCACTGCCGATAAAATCATGCCGTGATCACTCTCTTAACTATCAAAAGATCATCTCACAAAAATCACTACCGATTTTTTCTTGCCCTCTATCAGTGGTGATTTTGATCTGTGGTTGAATTTGATAATTGAGAGGGTGATCACGGCATGATTCTATCTGCAGCGAGCATTTCGGAAAAAATCACAAGTGAGCATTATTAGCCATGATTGCGATTTGATTTAATTCTTGGATCATTGATCATTATCTATTTTCGAACATTATGGATATGTTAGGGGTGTCAATGAGACAAGCTGAATTTTTTTCAACTTTTTGGGAAAGTGTTTTATATTGAAAGGCAAGTTGAGGGCTGCTGAAAATCAATAGTTTTGGACATTTTCAATGCACAGGGGGGTCCGCCGATGCATCAAAATGGAATTTTTTTCAACTTTTTGGGAAAGTGTTTTATATTGAAAGGCAAGTTGAGGGCTGTTGAAAATCAATAGTTTTGGACATATTCAATGCAGAGGGGGTCCGCCGATGTGTCAAAATGGATTTTTTTCAACTTTTTGGGAAAGTGTTTTATATTGAAAGGCAAGTTGAGGGCTGTTGAAAATCAATAGTTTTGGACATTTTCAATGCACAGGGGGGTTCGCCGATGTGTCAAAATGGATTTTTTTCAACTTTTTGGGAAAGTGTTTTATATTAAAGGGCAAGCTGAGGGCTGTTAAAAACAATAGTTTTGGACATTTTCAATGTACAGGAAGCTCTGTCGAAGTATCTAATTGGGAATGATTTCAACTTTTTGGGAGTGTTTTATAGTGAAGGGCAAGTTGTTGGCAGGTAAAAATCAATTGTTGACATTTTAAATGAGCTTGGGGTCTGTCAATGTATTACAAATATTAAACAGTAGGGGCTTTTGATAAATGTTTAAGCAAAGGAGACAGACCTCGAACAAATTTTCAAAGTAGATTTGTTTTTAAAAAGATGATTTTTTCACTATGTGAAGGACGAGGTTCTATAATTGGCAAAATAGTAAATCCTTTCTGGAGCATATTTTTCTTGTCTTAGAAATGCAAAATTAGCAAAAACCAAAAAATCATTTATTTAAAATTTTGCGCTGGAAGACCCCCTTAAGGAAAATTTTTACGAAATAATCCGAAAGGATTACAAGGCTATGTCTAGGGACGATAGAAGAATATTTTAATAGCTTCGATTTATTAAAAAGAAAGAAAAAATATTAGAGGCGTGCACCCCGCCGCCGCCGATTGTAGGTAAAAATTAGAGGCGGCGCACCTCTAAAAAATATTTCCCGAACTGACCTGACCATTAAAACGTTTCTGTTGGAAAAGCCTTTGCACTCCGTAACACAATTAAAACTACTTTTAGAAAAATACTAAAACAAGGTGGTCTAATTCTTAAGGCTCAATATCATCAGTATCAAGTATATCATGTAGAGCTTTTTTTCTCGGCTTGCTTTTTTCCATTGTATGACTTATCGACTCTCCAAAACAAGGTTATTGGATGCGTGGTACGCAGTTTTTGAACACATCCTTTTATTTTTACGAGCACTACATTCATTTGCTTTCACACATAAATAACGAGCATAATCCATAACAATAAATCAAGGAATTAACATGATTTTGTGAAAAAAAATTTGGCGTAAAGTAGCCCCCTTGTGGGGGTGACTTTACGCCAATTTTAGCTCTTTAGATTTCACGTTCAATCTTGATTTTCCAAAAGTTCTTTTCAATGACTTTGGAGGTACTTGTGCCATATGTAAAACATCGAACAGTTTCAAATTTGAAGTTGGGTGATCGTAGTTCTTGAGTGTAATGTACAAAACGTTCTGTTTTTGGCGTAAAGTAATCACCGATGACGGTATTTCAAAACCCACTCGTCAAACTCGTTTCAAAAACAAAGATAATTACAAAAATATTGATATCCGTCATTATCCCGACGAACTAGTTATGAAAAAAAAAGTTCAACAGACGTATTTTTGGAGTCAATACGTTTTTATGTACAACGTATCCAACACTTAAATTTATTTAGCGCAGCTCTGTCTGCAAATCAATATAATCCTAACAATAGCAAAACAAACTTTAATTTCGTTTTTACTCTTAATTTACTATAATAAACACTTAATTTACTCTTATAAACCGAAGCTGTTAATGTATTCTTCTATAGTCCCTAAACATAGGCTTATAACTTTTTCTGATTTTGTATACATTTCACTTAAGGAGGTCTTCCAGCACAAAATTAAAAAAAAACTCTAAGGCACGGAAAATGTGCTCAAGAAAGGATTTGCACGAATTGGGCTTGGTTCGTTTGCTAGAGCTTATCAAACATATGTTAATATGAGGTTGACAAAAACGGGTAAAAAAGCTGATAAAATCAGGGGCTGACAAAATCGGGTTAAAAAGCTGATATAATCTGGGTAGACAAAATCGGGAGCTGATAAAATCGGGTCTTAACTTTATTAACTTTTCTAAGTAACAACTTGAACAATTTTGAATTGCTCGAAAAATAAAAAAATGGATAACGCAATCTTTAGCCTTAAATTATTGTAGACAAAGAAAAGACCTTTATCAGCCCCTGATTTTGTTTATCCCCAATTTTGTCAGCTTTTGACGATTTTGTCATATTTAAAAAAAGAAAGAAATAAACAAAACAATTTTCCAAAAAAACTCAATTTTGACACATCGGCGGACATTGTGCATTGAAAATGTCCAAAACTATTGATTTTCAACTACCAACAACTTGTTCTTCAATATAAAACACTTTCCCGAAAAGTTGAAAAAAATCAATTTTAGCGCATCGGCGACCCCCTGTGCATTGAAAATGTCCAAAACTATTGATTCTCAACTACCAACGACTTGTCCTTCAAGATGAAACACTTTCCCGAAAAGTTGAAAAAAAATCCATTTTGGCACATCGGCGGACCCCCCTGTGCATTGAAAATGTCCAAAACTATTGATTTTCAACTACCAACGACTTATCCTTCAAGATAAAACACTTTCCCGAAAAGTTGAAAAAATTCTATTTTGACACATCGGCGGACCCCCCTGTGCATTGAAAATGTCCAAAACTATTGATTTTCAACTACCAACAACTTGTCCTTCAATATGAAACACTTTCCCGAAAAGTTGAAAAAATTCAATTTTAGCGCATCGGTGGACCCCCTGTGCATTAAAAATGTCCAAAACTATTGATTTTCAACTACCAACGACTTGTCCTTCAAGATAAAACACTTTCCCGAAAAGTTGAAAAAAATTCTATTTTGATGCATCGGCGGACCCCCTGTGGATTGAAAATGCCCAAAACTATTGATTTTCAACTACCAACGACTTGTCCTTCAATATAAAACACTTTCCCGAAAAGTTGAAAAAAATCCATTTTGGCACATCGGCGAACCCCCCTGTGCATTGAAAATGTTCAAAACTATTGATTTTCAACTACCAACAACTTGTCCTTCAATATAAAACACTTTCCCGAAAAGTTGAAAAAATTCAATTTTAGCGCATCGGCGGACCCCCTGTGCATTGAAAATGTCCAAAACTATTGATTTTCAACTACCAACAACTTGTCCTTCAATATGAAACACTTTCCCGAAAAGTTGAAAAAAATTCCATTTTGGCACATCGGCGAACCCCACTGTGCATTGAAAATGTCCAAAACTATTGATTTTCAACTACCAACGACTTGTCCTTCAAGATGAAACACTTTCCCGAAAAGTTGAAAAAAATTCCATTTTGATGCATCGGCGGACCCCCTGTGCATTGAAAATGTTCAAAATTGATTTTGATTTTGATTGATTTTGAACTATCAGCAACTTGTCCTTCAATATAAAACACTTTCCCGAAAAGTTTGAAAAAATTCCATTTTGACACATCCGCGGACCCCCCTGTGCATTGAAAATGTCCAAAACTACTGATTTTAAACTACCAACGACTTATCCTTCAAGATAAAACACTTTCCCGAAAAGTTGAAAAAATTCTATTTTGACACATCGGCGGACCCCCCTGAGCATTGAAAATGTCCAAAACTATTGATTTTCAACTACCAACAACTTGTCCTTCAATATAAAACACTTTCCCGAAAAGTTGAAAAAATCAATTTTAGCGCATCGGCGACCCCCTGTGCATTGAAAATGTCCAAAACTATTAATTTTCAACTACCAACGACTTGTCCTTCAAGATGAAACACTTTCCCGAAAAGTTGAGAAAAAAAAATCCATTTTGACACATCCGCGGACCCCCCTGTACATTGAAAATGTCCAAAACTATTGATTTTCAACTACCAACAACTTGTCCTTCAAGATGAAACACTCCCGAAAAGTTGAAAAAAAAAATCCATTTTGACACATCCGCGGACCCCCCTGTACATTGAAAATGTCCAAAACTATTGATTTTCAACTACCAACAACTTGTCCTTCAATATAAAACACTTTCCCGAAAAGTTGAAAAAATTCAATTTTAGCGCATCGGCGACCCCCTGTGCATTGAAAATGTTCACAACTATTGATTTTCAACTACCAACGACTTATCCTTCAAGATGAAACACTTTCCCGAAAAGTTGAAAAAATTCTATTTTGACGCATCGGCGGACCCCCCTGAGCATTGAAAATGTCCAAAACTATTGATTTTCAACTACCAACAACTTGTCCTTCAATATAAAACACTTTCCCGAAAAGTTGAAAAAATCAATTTTAGCGCATCGGCGACCCCCTGTGCATTGAAAATGTCCAAAACTATTAATTTTCAACTACCAACGACTTGTCCTTCAAGATGAAACGCTTTCCCGAAAAGTTGAAAAAAAAAATCCATTTTGACACATCCGCGGACCCCCCTGTACATTGAAAATGTCCAAAACTATTGATTTTCAACTACCAACAACTTGTCCTTCAATATAAAACACTTTCCCGAAAAGTTGAAAAAATTCAATTTTAGCGCATCGGCGACCCCCTGTGCATTGAAAATGTCCACAACTATTGATTTTCAACTACCAACGACTTATCCTTCAAGATGAAACACTTTCCCGAAAAGTTGAAAAAATTCCATTTTGACACATCGGCGGACCCCCCTGTGCATTGAAAATGTCCAAAACTATTGATTTTCAACTACCAACAACTTGTCCTTCAATATAAAACACTTGCCCGAAAAGTTGAAAAAATTCAATTTTAGCGCATCGGCGACCCCCTGTGCATTGCAAATGTCCAAAACTATTGATTTTCAACTACCAACGACTTGTCCTTCAAGATGAAACACTTTCCCGAAAAGTTGAAAAAAATCCATTTTGACACATCCGCGGACCCCCCTGTACATTGAAAATGTCCAAAACTATTGATTTTCAACTACCAACAACTTGTCCTTCAATATAAAACACTTTCCCGAAAAGTTGAAAAAATTCAATTTTAGCGCATCGGCGACCCCCTGTGCATTGAAAATGTCCACAACTATTGATTTTCAACTACCAACGACTTATCCTTCAAGATGAAACACTTTCCCGAAAAGTTGAAAAAATTCCATTTTGACACATCGGCGGACCCCCCTGTGCATTGAAAATGTCCAAAACTATTGATTTTCAACTACCAACAACTTGTCCTTCAATATAAAACACTTTCCCGAAAAGTTGAAAAAATTCAATTTTAGCGCATCGGCGACCCCCTGTGCATTGAAAATGTCCAAAACTATTGATTTTCAACTACCAACGACTTGTCCTTCAAGATGAAACACTTTCCCGAAAAGTTGAAAAAAAAAATCCATTTTGACACATCCGCGGACCCCCCTGTACATTGAAAATGTCCAAAACTATTGATTTTCAACTACCAACAACTTGTCCTTCAATATAAAACACATTCCTGAAAAGCTGAAGTCGTTAGCATTTGGATTATTTTGCATCCCTACATGTGTGCTGGATCGCTCTCACTCCCAAAATCATTTGGCCAAATCATCATCATAAGGAGTTTCTTACAATAATCATGTACAATACCATCAACCCCGATTTTGCATCTTTTCTATCGTACCTGATTTTCTCAACTTCATAATCCTGATCAAAAAAAATCATAATCAGGCTGTGATCACAGGCGGTGATTTTGTTGCAATGATTTTTTGCTAGCACATTATCGCTTCAGAGAAAATCACTAGCGATTTTTTATGGTTGTGATCATAGCACTGCATGATCAGCAGTGATAATTATCACTGATGATTTTTGATTTTCGGTGATTTTCCCAGCACTGTTCAATACGTAAACGTCCACTTCCAGCTTGAAGCACAACGACACTACCTGAAGGAACTGTTGAGTAGAGTTGTCAACGGAAAAACTGTAGCAGTCGAACATTTCTTGAGAACATATACAAGTATTCCGTCAAGACTTGCTGATACTTGAATAGTTGATGTGCCATGATTACTTTTCGGGGGATTAATTGTCAGCATTATTTTTACAAAAGTTGCACTGTATTATATAAAACTTCTTCGATGATACTAAACCTCAGTATACAAAATCTAATTACGCCATTCGATTCAATAGTCACTTACTTCAACTTTTATTTCACCTAATTTATAGAATTAATAATCCAAAAAATCTCTAAATACTATTAAAAACCAGGACATTGTTAGAACAGTACTGATTGATTTCCATGGCGATTTTTGCAACAGTTTGGGAAACTTTTTTTTTCGTTTTCCAAGATGGCCGCTTTTTGAAATTTTCTCATTTGAACCTTAAAGACAAATGGAACAATATTCAAAATTTATATATAGCTTCATACAAGATCGATATTGTTGAACTAATCAAAATCAGTAAAGAATCATTTATCGATAGTAAAACTCGAACCATGTTATCCAGCGGACAAACAAAAATAAACCAAATGTGTTGGATGGCGGGAAGCGGTTTGTGTGATCTTACTTCAAAGGCAGTGGTACGATCACTGTCACCAATGCAACGATCATGTTTTCTTCCTGGAACGTTATCATAGCCCAGGGATAGCAAAAGGGTTAGTGCATTGGGCCGGATACCCAAACGCTGCAGGTTCGACTCCTGCTGCCTACGAGGTGTTTCTGTTTTTTTTCCGTTGTATGCGACAAAAAATCCCAAATTTGTTAGTTCTGCTTTTCGTCTAAACCACTTTTACAATAATTTATATTCGTATACTGATAGTGTTACGGCTTCAGTGTTGATTTCGTGATGATCCCCATCAACCCCGATTTTGCATCTTTTCTATCGTACCTGATTTTCTCAACTTCATAATCCTGATCAAAAAAAATCATAATCAGGCTGTGATCACAAGCGGTGATTTTGTTGCAATGATTTTTTGCTAGCACATTATCGCTTCAGAGAAAATCACTAGCGATTTTTTATGGTTGTGATCATAGCACTGCATGATCAGCAGTGATAATTATCACTGATGATTTTTGATTTTCGGTGATTTTCCCAGCACTGTTCAATACGTAAACGTCCACTTCCAGCTTGAAGCACAACGACACTACCTGAAGGAACTGTTGAGTAGAGTTGTCAACGGAAAAACTGTAGCAGTCGAACATTTCTTGAGAACATATACAAGTATTCCGTCAAGACTTGCTGATACTTGAATAGTTGATGTGCCATGATTACTTTTCGGGGGATTAATTGTCAGCATTATTTTTACAAAAGTTGCACTGTATTATATAAAACTTCTTCGATGATACTAAACCTCAGTATACAAAATCTAATTACGCCATTCGATTCAATAGTCACTTACTTCAACTTTTATTTCACCTAATTTATAGAATTAATAATCCAAAAAATCTCTAAATACTATTAAAAACCAGGACATTGTTAGAACAGTACTGATTGATTTCCATGGCGATTTTTGCAACAGTTTGGGAAACTTTTTTTTTCGTTTTCCAAGATGGCCGCTTTTTGAAATTTTCTCATTTGAACCTTAAAGACAAATGGAACAATATTCAAAATTTATATATAGCTTCATACAAGATCGATATTGTTGAACTAATCAAAATCAGTAAAGAATCATTTATCGATAGTAAAACTCGAACCATGTTATCCAGCGGACAAACAAAAATAAACCAAATGTGTTGGATGGCGGGAAGCGGTTTGTGTGATCTTACTTCAAAGGCAGTGGTACGATCACTGTCACCAATGCAACGATCATGTTTTCTTCCTGGAACGTTATCATAGCCCAGGGATAGCAAAAGGGTTAGTGCATTGGGCCGGATACCCAAACGCTGCAGGTTCGACTCCTGCTGCCTACGAGGTGTTTCTGTTTTTTTTCCGTTGTATGCGACAAAAAATCCCAAATTTGTTAGTTCTGCTTTTCGTCTAAACCACTTTTACAATAATTTATATTCGTATACTGATAGTGTTACGGCTTCAGTGTTGATTTCGTGATGATCTTTATTGCATCCATTGTACCAGGGTCTACTTCGATTCGTTCAATTCGCGCAATAATCGCACTGATAGAATATATTTGTAAATCGCTAGGAATTAATTTCGTACAGAAAATTTTCATAAAATATGCGAATTTTTCGTACATATAATGAATCGTTCGTAGTTCTATTGAAACACTTTTATTTTTTATTACGAGTTTTTCGCGAAAACCACGAAACTACTTTAGTCGGCTTTTTACGAAATGGCTTCGTTAGGCAAACGAATTGTTCGCTGCTATATACGAAAGTCTTAATTATATTTACGAGCACCATAAGTTAAACTGTCGACGTCAAAAGAGCTTCAATAGAGGTTGAATATGGAGTCATTGTTGCTATACCTCAGATAATTGTTGATCATCACGACGGTATCGGTCTGATTATTTAGTAGCCGTATCCGTGTCCGCCGGTTTCAGGATGATTTCCTGAACCTCTTTCGCTTCTTTTGATCCAGAATCCGCAGCAGTACGGATTCAGTTGAGCCTTCGCAAACTGCTCGTTGGTGTTTGAGTTATTCACTTCAGGAATAATGTCAAAATAATATGCTATTAAATACGAAAAATTCTCTTAGATGAACGAAATGAATTCGTGCGACCAACGAGATTGTTCGTAATATACCCAAACGTTTAATAAAATAAACAAAACATTTAGTTTTATTCACGAAAAATAATGTCGTTTTCAACGACGACATTCGTGCAATGTACACTAAATAAGTAAAATTTACGAAAACTTTCGTTCATCAAGCGGCCATTTCTTCATACCACAATAAAATCGATTTTGCCAGATCTGTTTCTTTAATAAAAAATCGGTATTGTCAAACATCGATCCCAAAAGATCGAATGCAAAAATAGGAGAATAATAAATACGAAAACTTTTCTAAGGTGAACGAAAAGAATTCGTGCGACCAACGAAATCGTTCGTAATATACATATACGTTTATTAAAATAAACGAAACATTTCGTTTCATTCACGAAAAGTGATGTTTTTATCAACGTTAACATTCGTGCAATGTACACTAAATAAGTTAAATTTACGAAAGCTTTCGTTCATCAAGCGGCCATTTCTTCGTACCACAATAAAATCGATTTAGCCAAATCGATTTTTTTTTAATTAAAAAAAAATCGATGTTATTAAACATCGATCCCAAAAGATCGACTGAAAGCAATAAGAGGTTGGTAAATACGAAAACTTTTCTAAGATATACGAAATAAATTCGTGCGACCAACGAAATCGTTCATCATATACATAAAAATTATGGAAATAAACCAATCATTTTGTTTCATTCACGAAAAATAATGTCGTTATCAACGATAACATTCGTGCAGTGTACTTTAAATGAGTAAAATTTACGAAAACTTTCGTTCAGCAAGCGGCTATTCTTGTTCATGATATGAACGAAACGTACTATTTACAATGCACGAAAATACTTCGTTGCAGAAATCGACGAATGAATTCGTGCATTGCATGATCGATTTCATTATATTCACGAATATATATTATCAGTGCGAAAACGAATGAAAGCTTGCATTGGATGAAAGCGTGGTTGCTTTGATTGACGTTTTCGTTAGCCTTGCGAAATGTTGATGTAAAAAGAGCTTCGTATACAATTTCACAAAATATTGAATACAAACTATTTAAATGCGTGAGAAATGTTATATCTCATTGCAGGTGAATTAAATCGTTTATTTTGGCATGCCATTCATATAATTGATAAAATGTAAGTTTTTTTACAAGAAATTTTATTTAGGGGCCGTTCATATACCACGAGGACAATTTATGGGTGGGTAGGGGGTACGAAAAAGACCACGCCTATCCATGGAGAGAGGGATGGGGTTGTGAGAATTGTCCACGCGGACTCTTTATTTTTTCCATTTTTAGAATGTAGACTAAAATTTGCATCATCATTGGCATAAGCGCTTGCTTTTTCTTTCCATTTTCCCCAATACTGAGAGACATTTAATTCGCACATGCAGTAATATAATTGAATCGCACAATTGCTCTCAGAAACATTTTGTCAAATCTTATTGACGAAATTACATCAATTTCTATTATATTTTTCTGTTTGAGAACTTATTTCACGACCCAAATCAAGAATTCATATGTTAATTCCTTTTTCGTTATTATGATGAATGATTTTTTTTTATTTTCGACACTAAAAATTTAAAAACTGCTTTTTAACATATTGTGTTCAAATATGTACGAGATATTTTTACAAGTCAAACATAAAAACAGAAATTCTGTGGACAACATTAATGGAACTACATGTTTTATTAACATTCTGTAACAAAGTAGTCTATTACATTGGCAAAATCTATAATTATTATATGATTTAAAACTCTTTTATGAAATTGCCGGATAAAAAATGAGAAAAAACCACAATGACATCGTGAGTAGGAGAAGGGTACAGAGAATGTACACACTTGTCCACGGAGGGAGAGGAGGGGGTTAGAGTCCAAGGTATTTCTGTCCGGTCCCTTACCACGAATCGGTTCTGCCATAGCTTGTTAAAGTAAATAAGAAACGGACCGGAAACACGCTGACCCATCCTTACGGTAATTGGGTTTTACCTGCGTCAAATCTTTTCACCGATCATAAATCAGGCACAATCATTTCTATTTAGTACCCATCAAGCGTGCCGGATCTTTTCGGGACGATATCTATTCGTTAGATAAACCACGAAGATATCTATGGAACCAGCTTCACCGCTTTACGACAGCATGGTGTACCAAAAACCGTCATTAACAGAAATCTAGAGATATAGCGAGTTGAAGCTTTATGTCAATTTTTAATAAGGCTACAAGCATATAGCCAGAGGTTTGATCTTTTCTGTTTGAAAATATTTCAGTGGCAAAATCGAAAGTTATAGCGAACTGAATTTGAATGCGAACATCGATAGGCTATCTCCCAGCCTTAAAGCGTTAATCGCGTCGAATATTTAGGGCACTTATTCTTCATTTTTTGAGAATAAGTATTAAATTTACGATTTTACTCTTTCATGATTTGTAGTTTGCTCAATTCGTGTTGAATAATGGATAGACAGCTATTTTTAATACAAAGATATTTATTAAATAGCAATAATACTTATATTTGAAAATAATATAAAAAATGACTACTTTTTACACAACTGAACAGGCAAATGTTTTATCAACAATTTTCCTTAAGGGGTTATATACAAAGTTGTGGCGAAAAATTGAGCTAGGTTCGTGATGTTTTTAAAGTGTTTTAAGCAAATTTTATTTGCAAAAGCGAAATACAGTTCGTTGGTAGTACTATCGAAGATAGAAAAACCAAGTTGAATTAAAAAATATTAAAGGTTGTCAGAGTTATGGTCCATCCCCCGAAAGCTCGTTTTTTGGCAGAGGTTTGCGGTGAACGCTCTCCAAGCCGAACCGCTCAAATAAAATCCAAAAACTATAAAGATTACTGAATGTATTGTGGTGTACTTGAACGGATCCGTTTCCCAATAGGAATTTTATTTCTTGCAAAAAAACATGTTCACCAAAGAATTTAGTTTTTTGGTGTTCCAAATTTTAAACAAAAATTCATTGCAAAGAATCGAAATTTTTTTGATGGAAAAGGAACCGTTCAAGTACACGAGAATATAACTACAAACAATTAAAAAAAAAATATGAGGATCAGATGAAAAAATTTTGAGATATCACATTCACCGCAACGATACTTTACAAAAAAAATCATTCCGAGATAATTGCGTTTAAAGTTTTGTGTTAACTTCATTCGTGGAAGAACCAGCACGCTGCAAATGACTGTAATTTGAAATCTAGTGCTCCGATCTAGATGGAATTTCGCACAAATTTTTTCAAAAGCATGTACTTTCAGAATATTCAATATTTTTTTCCGATTTTTTGAGTTTCAACTTTGTATATAAGAAGAATATAAAATGGAGTTGTCTGCCTCAAATTGTAGACAAGAAACGTATTCTCAAATATAAGTATTATCAATATTTAATAAACGCGTTCGCATTAAAAATGGCGGCCTATCCATTACACGATTTGATTGTAACTAAAACCAACTGAATCGCTGAAATATGGCCATTTGAAATAAGAATTCCTGCTTTTACTAGTATTCTTTAATTTAAACGTTTTACTATAACGTTGAGTAGACAACTTTGATTTCAACGCAGCATTTAATTAACACCTTTTGTACTTTGTAATTATGTGATTAAACGGTAAAGTTATACCAAATATTTTTTATAAAGCCTAGACCAAACCTGTGGATGTATGATTGGCGCTATATTTAAAGCGACATGAAACTTCTTGCTTGCTATATTTTTCGATTCTCCCGAGGGATCATTTTAAAACTCATGGAAATGATGCTTGGATACTATTTTTTGTGCATAGGGCACACCGTGACAGGTTTAACTGGTTTTTTTTAAAGTTTAGTGAAAGAATTATCAAAGTTTATTTGAATGATATTTCTTATATTTTGGTTCATACAACATACATACTATAATTGAGACATATAGTTGGGGGACAAACAATAATCGGTCATAATGATTGAATAGAGTTGGCTCCGTTCGCTAGTGGGTAACGATCCGTTTCACTGCTATAATACGTGACCTGCAACCTAGAGCCAACTAGACATAGGTCAAACGACTCAAATTACCACCAACCGAATCGAAGAATGTAATACCCGCACCTAATTGTGTGCTTCTCCGTTTCCTGAATGAGGTAAAAGGAGCAAAATCGTCAGTTACTTCTTCGATATCTTTTCAGCAAGGTCTTTAAAAGATTTTCCCTCTATCAAAGAGGTGGGATTTGAAAGCGATAGAAATCCCCGGATGAAATCTAAACCCACCATTTTGGGACCTATAAAAAACCGGCTGGCAATAGAATCACATCGGTGCGTTGACTGAGGGAATATGGTGAATCTGGAATAAGAATCAAGGGAGGTGGACTTCATTGGTTGGACTGATGGGTGCCACAAATAAATACGATGTAGCCTTTTCCGATAACCGACAGTTTATCCTTTTTGTTACCGATACAGCCACGGTAAAATCTGCTATTCTTATAGGCAATTATTAAGGTTGAATGGAACATTTTAAATCAACCTTGTTATAAAGCTTATTTGTTTGGAATTAATAGATAGCTGATTGAGCGAAATGCAAAAAATACGTCCATTATCAGTGTTCCAATATGGCCGACTTTGCATCTCAATTGTACCTTAAAAGCTGTAGCTACGAGAAGGAATATTCTTCCATTTTGGTGCCATTAGTATTAGGTCGGAGGTTCGGTTTTTGGGTAATGTTGCCTTTTCGACTTTTATTTTCGCTTTTACTGCCTTCGCCCCGGAATGCGTGCAATATAATATACATGTGCTGTGCATCTAAGATTTTCACGAAACGACTTTCACATTTCACTGAATTCGTTTTCCTAGGGCGGCAACCGGACGGCGATCTTCCTTCCTAGTTCGGTTATATAGATTTACATGACGACGGCGGATAAAAGCAAGTAAAAACGAAGCAAAATTACTCACATAAAATTTTACTGCGGCTAACGCAAAAATGGAGACTTTTCCGAAGAGACAGAGTGCAGTGTTTCCGGGGCAACAAAAAAACTGGAGAATACATTCTTCTGGGTTTGTGTAGATGACGCTTGAGTAATCTAGAAAAGTAAAGTTTTGCAATAAAAAAGTAACTTATTAAGACAGATTGTGCCTTGGGCCCACATGAGCGCTTCTCGCTTAGTCGCAGCTAACTCAACGCTACACAACTTATCCTACGAAGAAATGTTCAGCAAGATTAATCAACATACATCTTAATACACGGTTTCGAAGAGGAGACACTGTTACTGATCAGCAAAGTTTTGTTCGTTAATAGTAAGAGTGATAAAATGTTTATCTAGTGCGATAAAAGGCTGTATCCTAGAACAAAAACTAGACTCGACAGAATGAAGGACACTGGTCAAACTCCAACATCATTTCAATGCAAGTCGTATATAGGTGGGCCCAAGATTAGTTGGCGGAGTCCCTTTTACTTCGCTTCAATTAGACATATGGTGGTGTCATTTTGTATTGTAGAAGCTGTGGGCGTTATCCAAGCAATAATAATAAGTAATAATAAGTATCGATGATTATATTTTCCGATAGAGCCTGAAAAGTACTATCAGTATCCTTACACATATTACACCTAACCATAAACCGCGGTGAGCGTCGATTAATATAGCTTTTTTGCAAAGACATCCTGAAAAAATTAAATTGTCATTTTGTTGCTTATTTTTCGCTAATCTATCTCGGAACCTGGGTAAGTTGGTGGGATTTCCGCATCACATATTTATGTCTATAAAAGTCAAGATAATGAATCATTTTTTTATATTATTTTCTATTTGATTATATTGTTTTGCTTGCATTACATTTCTAATTTAGTATAATGGGTGTTCAGCCACAAGTGGTGACTTTTCATCCTTATTGTTTACATGATTCAGTTAATTATTATTAAGTTATAATATGCTTTCGCAGTTAAGTATTTTTTTTTCAGTAGGATGTTTTAAACCTACTTGTCTTCTGAATAAGGAGCTAAACAAATCTTATAAACTAACTTATAAACTATAAAGAGAGCTAATCGTTGCAATTGAAGATTGCAACGATTTTTGTCGGAAGTTGCTTATAATACTGTTCGTCATAATTTCTAATGTTTCTATGTTTGCAAGCCTGTGCAACTCATTTGTGCTAAACCAGGGAGGACGCTTCAAAATCATTTTCAGAATTTTATTCTGAATCCTTTGAAGCGTTTTCTTCCTAGTAGCACAGCAACTTGCCCAGATTGGAACTGCATACAGCATTGCCGGTCTAAATATTTATTTATAAATTAATAGTTTGTTCTTTAGGCAGAGCCTAGAATTCCTATTTATAAGAGGGTATAAACATTTTGTTTGGATTCCTTCAATGTGATCCTTAAAAGTGAGTTTTTTATCGTAAATCAAACTCAAGTATTTAACTTGATCTGTTCACGTTAAATTCAAACCATTAAATTTAATAATATGGTTATTATTTGGCTTAAGAGAAGAAGCTCTTGGCTTATGCGGAAACACAATCAATTTTGTTTTTGCCGCATTAGTGGAAATTTTCCATTTTTCATGTAATCATTGAAAATATTCAAGCTTCGTTGCAATCGACTGCAGATAATACGAAGACTCCTCCCAGTGACTGAGATGCTAGTATCATCACAAAAAAGTGACTTTTTACAGCCTGTAGGTAGATTTGGAAGATCAGAGGTAAAAATATTGTATAGTATTGGTGCGACGCTTGATCCTTGAGGGACGCCTGCTTTAACGGGTAGCTTATTAGATTTACAATTCTGATAAGAAACCTGTAGGGTACGGTTAGTAAGATAATTTTTAATTATCTTTATTATGTAAATTGGAAAATTGAAATCCCACATTTTGGCAATTAAACCTTTGTGCCAAACACTGTCGAAAGCTTTTTCGAAGAGCAACTCCAGTGGAATGGCCCTCTGAGATATTTGCCTTTATCATGTTAGTTACTCTCACAAGTTGATGAGTAGTTGAATGTCCAATACGAAATCCAAACTGCTCAGGAAGAAAAATAGAATTCTCATTGATATATGACATCATTCTAGTTAGGATGATTTTTTCAAATAATGTACTAATAGAAGAGAGTAAGCTAATTGGTCGATAGCTAGATGCTTCTGCTGGGTTTTTACCTGGCTTCAAAATAGGAATAATCTTGGCATTTTTCCATTTTTCAGGGAAGTATGCTAATTCAAAACATTTGTTGAATATTTTGACCAAGTATCTCATGGTGATTTCGGGAAGGGTTTTAAGATGAATGTTGAAAATTCCATCATAACCTGGAGCTTTCATATTTTTTTTAACTTTTTCATGATGGATTTGATCTCATCATAGTTTGTTTCAACAATATCGTCTAGAGACAATACTTGATTTGAAACGTTTTCATATTTTTGTAGGACTTCGGTTTCAATAGGACTCACAACGTTGAGATTAAAATTATGGACGCTTTCAAACTGCTGAGCAAATTTTTGAGCTTTTTCCTCGTTTGTAAGAAGTATGTGGTCACTTTCTTTCAAAGCTGGAATTGATTTCTAAGGTTTCTTAAGAACCTTAGAAAGTTTCCAGAGAGTTTTAGAATTTGGCTTGATTTGTTCAACCTCTTTCGCGAAATTTTCATTTCATAAGAGTGTGAATCTGTGCTTAATTTCTTTTTGTAGATCCTGATAGATACATTTCATATCAGGATCACGAGAACGTTGATATTGACGTCTTCGAACATTCTTCAAGCGAATCAAAAGTTGAAGATCGTCGTCAATAATAGGAGTAATAAATTTTTTCTGTGTTGTTGGTACTGATAAATTTTTAGCATCAACTATAGATATACTTAAATTTTGTAATGCCGTATCAATGTCAGCTTTATTTTGTAAATCAAGGTCATGATTAAAATTATTCTCAATATAAATTTTGTACCTTTCCCAATTCGCTTTGTGATAATTGAACACTGAGCTAATGGGATTGGAAATAGCTTCTTGAGAAAGTGAAAAAGTTACTGGAAGATGATCAGAATCAAAGTCAGCATGTGTAATCAATTCGATACAAAGGTGACTTTGATCTGTCAAAACCAAATCAATTGTTGATGGATTCCTTACAGACGAATAGCATGTAGGACCATTCGGGAACAAAATTGAATAATAACCATCAGAGCAATCATTAAAAAGTAGTTTACCGTTGGAATTGCCTTGAGCATTATTCCAGGCTCGGTGTTTGGCATTAAAATCACCGATTATGAAGAATTTCGACCGATTTCTTGTAAGTTTTTGTAAGTCTCCTTTCAAGAAATTAATTTGCTCGCCAGTGCACTGAAAAGGCAAATAGGCTGCAGCAAGAAAAATGATACCAAGATCAGTTTCAACTTCGATACCCAAACGCTCGATCACCTTGGTGTCAAGAGATGGCGTAACAGAATGTTTGATCCTGCGATTAACCGCTATTGCGATTCCTCCGCCGAATCCAACAGTTCGATCAAATCGATGAATAACAAAATTAGAGTTACTCTTCAATTTAAAAAAGTTAAAAAAGTTTCGGTCACAACGGCTATATGCACATTATGTATCCTCAAGAAGTTGAAAAATTCGTCTTCGCACGTTTTTAATGAACGAGAATTCCAATTTAATAAATTTAAATGATTATTTAAAGTCATTGTTAAACTTTAATTTCATTACATTTTTGTTAGCAAATTCCCAACCAGCTTGAAAAGCTTCAAACATGGAGGTAGAATTTAACATGGAAATCATCATAGGTAACATAGGCTCCTGTAGGTATTTTAATTTTTCTTCCGTTACGCTACCTAGATTTATTGGACTAAAGGAAGCGTTGAATGCAAACGAGATTGAGGGCGTGGTAGCTGTAGCCGTTTTTTTATTCATTTCGTTTATTTGATAGGCACAAATGCGTTAGCTTGGCGGTGCCAAATTCTTTTGTTTTTACATATTGGATATCTTAAAACTAGGAGGTTACAATGCTGAAATTTTTTTTTTTCAAAAGAAAGTTGTAGCCATTATTTTGGCATTGCTACCTGCAACTGAAGCATAACATGACACACCATTGTAGGATGGTGTGACGGAGGTAGAAGAAGTTGGTAATCTATTTTGAATCGGATTAACACGTTTGGGCGTGTTTTCTTGAAGTGTACCTGAAGAAGCAGGTACATTTTTTATTTGTTGTTTTTGTTGTCTAGAACGAGAATTTATAATTTTTTTTTCAAACAGGACAACCCCAGAAATTCGATTTAAGATTTTCGCTACAATTAGCGCATTTGAAACTTTCACCGGACAAGTATCTTTCTTGTGCGATTTATCACCACAGATCATACATTTGGAATCCAAATGACAATTTTTTGTGCCGTGCCCAAAGCCCTGGCATCTACGACACTGGGTAAGATTTTGAGCTCTGCCCCCATGTCGTCTATAATGTTCCCACTTTACTCGCACGTGGAACATAAAACGTGCTTTTTCAAATACTTTTAAATTTTTAACCTCATTACGGTTAAAATGAATTAAATATAGCTCCTGGATAATTCCAGAGCGTGCTGGCGTGTCATCGCCGGTAGCCTTTCTCTTCATAAGAATAACTTGTGATGGAGAAAAGCCAAGTAAATTTTTCAATTCGTTGGATATTTCATCCAAACTTTGACCTTGAGGTAGCCCTTTCAAGACAGCCTTGAATGGTCTATCTGTCTTGAAATCATATGAATAAAATTTATATAACTTCTCCGTAAGATACTGGAGTAGTCGTTTGTGGCCAATCAATTCCTCCGCTGTAACTCGACATTCTCCTCTTCGGCCAATCTGAAAAGAGACTTTTACGTCCGGAAGGAACATCGAAAGCTCAGTTCGAAAGGCTTTGAAGTCGGAGATCATCACTGTTATAGGCGGAGGTGCTTGCGTTTTCTTCTCGTTGGCATTATGCGCAATGCGAGGAAATTTAGAAATTTCATCAGCTTCACATTCGGATAAAACAACGAATGAGTTGCTGCAGTCAATTGAATTTTCGGGTGGAGAAGATACCCTTTTCCGTTTAGCTTTAATTTTTGGCACACGGCCTATCTGAGAGGACCCAGCCATGTTGGAAGAATTAAATATTTCTTTAGGCTGAATTGTTCTTGAAAAATGTTTTAGTCTTGAAAAAGACCGATTGAGTAGAAAAAGTAGGTAGTCTTGAAAAAGACTAATTGTCGAAAAAATATAGGTAGTCTTGAGAAAGACTGGTCTAGCGAAAATATAGGTAGCCTTAAGAAAGACTGTTGCTGTTGAAAAACTCTAGGTAAACCAGGAGCTATCAAGATTTGTGACCGGTTCGAACAAAGGTTCAAGCCGGTATGATGAATCAAATTCATAGCTAAAATTCAAAGATGTTGCCAACAGTCTTCCCTTTTATGCATCGTATTCTATTTTGCACGATCTAGCTAAATCAAAGCGGTCAAAAATCATAATTGAAAACACCGCCAACCGCTCTATCTTACGCTGATACATATCACTAAGGTTTATAGGTAAATACTTGATAAGCACTAAGAACTGACATACAAGTAAAGTTTTCAATATATGTATGAAATGAAACTGTCATTTTAAAATGCCACCAACAAGTAGCAACTTGCCACTATCCGGCGTTAAGGGGGCGTCTGGTGTAAAGTGCTCAAACCGAAAGTTATTTAGCTGTATCGATTTTGTTGGTATCGCATGGTATTTGATAGAAAATCATCATGTTTTACCGCCGACGCCGGAAGGTGTATGTGTTTTCGCTTGCGACGGCTGCAGTTCACCTTTTACGATGATTATTTTCGCTTTACTGATGTTCTACTGTGGATTTGTTGTTTTTGAACATTGAATATGCCAAGATTGTTTCCGTTTATGTTAAAATGTTACGTTTGATAATTATTTGTTGTTTACATTGTAAGATATTTATTTTTCAATTTCAGGTTCGTTGAAATGATAGGAAATAAATAAATTAATAAAATAAATAAATAAATAAATGGCTGTTTAAAACAAAAGAAGTTAAGCGTGGCCATCGAGATTGCGGAAGACTATTTTAGAGGTTCAATACTAACAATTAAGCGCATAAAAAAGAAGTCGATTTTTTGCCCACTACACTAGACGTCCCCCTTAAGATCGGCCAGCAAACACTATACGGGCGTTGCGTGCAAACTTGGATACAATGGTAATCCATGCATACGAACCTATTTGCGATGGTGATTTTCATTTAAATGTATTGAGTCCGGCTTGACCTTCGTTCGATCCGGTCAAATATCCTGATAGCTCCTGGTTTAGTTATTAAACAATCTTTCTGAAGACTATCTATATTTTTTGTTCAATCAGTCTTTCTCAAGATTACCTATATTTATTCAACAATCAATCTTTCTCAAGACTACCTACTTGTTCTACTCCAGCATTTCTCAACCCTTTTTGTACCACGGACCCTTCAGAAATCATCCTGGGTTGCCGCGGACCCCCACGGATAAACATCGTTTTGTATGCTATCAATATGTTGTTTTCAAATGATTAGGAAACAAGACTTTAAATTTCGATATACTCGGAAAATATATTTTTCCTCACGGACCCTCAGCAACGATTTCACGGCCCCCTAGGGGTCCGGGGACCCCAGGTTGAGAATCACTGTTCTAGTCAATCAGTCTTTTACAGGACTAAAACATTTTTCAAGAATAATTCCGTTTAGAGAAATATTTAATTGTTCCAACATGTCTGGGACCTCTCAGAAAGGCCGCGTGCCAAATTTAGAATATAAGCAAAAAGGGTACCTTTTCCATTCGAAAATCTAATTGATTATAGCAACTCACTGCTGTTTTATCCGAATGTGAAGCCAGAAGAAATTTGTAAATTTACTCGCATTGTGCGTAATGCCAAGGAGAAGAAACAGCAATATCCTACGTCGATAACAGTGATGATCTCCGAATTCAAATCCTCACGAACTGAGCTTTCCACGTTCCATCCTGAAAGCCTCTTTTCAGATTGGCCGAGGAGAAGAAAGTCGAGATACAGAAATTTTCATTTGGATTCCAAACGTGTTAATCCGCTTCAAAATAGAATTTCAATTTCTCTACCTATACAAGAACCTTCAATCTCCGTCACAGCATCACACAATGGTATGTCATCTTATGCTTCAGCGGCAGGTAACACGGCTAAATGAATGAGGACTACCACGCCTCCAATTTCATTTTCAATGGATCTAGATAGCATAACGGAAAAATATTGAATTTCGTGCAACAATCAATGCTACAGGTGATGATTGCAATGTTAAATTATATATTTGAAGCTTTTCAAATTGGGTGGGAATTTCCTAACAAATTTTTAATGAATTTAAAGTTTAATAATGACTTTAAATAGAAATTTAAATTTATTTAATTGGAATGCTCGTTCATTAAAAACGTGCGAAGCTGAATATTCCAATTTCTGATTAGTTTCTCCATCCCTCATTTGACATGAGCCACGGAAGGAGCATGTTCATCTATGCGTAGTGGAAGGATTTTACCATTCGCAGGTTCAAGCGATGATGGCGCCACAGTTGGCAAATTGCTGGCTTATACGGTCGGAAGCGTACATCAGACGGACACCTGAAGCCAGCAGGTTGGACTTGTCATCAACATTTCGAAAACAAAACACATGAGAGAAAGAGGTTCTAGAGACGACAAAGTGATGCTCCCATCCCGAGTTCGGATTGACGGTGACGAAATCGAGATGGTCGACGAATTCGTGTATTTGAGCTCACTGGTAACCGCCGACAATGATACCAGCAGAGAAATTCAGAGACTGATCTTGGCGGGAAATCGTACCTACTTTGGACAAAATTCGCCGCCGCACGAAGTTGGTTATCTGCAAGACGCTGATTAGACCGGTGGTCCTCTACAGCCATGAGACCTGAACTATGCTCGTGGAGGACCAACGCGGAGTTTTCGAACGAAAGGTGTTGCGTACCATCTATGGTGGCGTGCAGATGGAAGACGGAACGTGCCGCAGGCGAATGAACCATGAGTTGCATCAGCTGCTGGAAGAACCATCCATCGCGCTTACTGCAAAAATAGGACGTTTGCGGTGGGCTGGACACGTCGTAAGAATGTCAGACGACGACCCGGTGAATATGGTTCTTGAGGGCGACCCTACAGGAACAAGAAGACGGGGCGCACAGCGAGCACGGTGGATCTACCAGATAGAGGACGACCTGTGGACCCTTCGAAGACTGCGAGGCTGACGACAAGCAGCAATGGACCGAGTGGAGTGGAGACGGCTTCTACATACAGCAAAAGACACCAAGGCTCTAGCCTGAACGGTAAGGTAAGTAAGCTACCGGACAAACATCCCATAAATGGGATTTATCGACAATTTACATGGAGAAAACCCACTAATTCACATTTTCACCGGTAGGTGCCACTGTATGCATCATTTTACATCTTTTTGTCTTCCTATTTTCACAACAAGTGAAAATAAGAAAGATAATTTCAATACCCACCACGTGGTCGAAGACTGCAAATCAATCCAACTTTAATCGGAAAGGTTATTAAACTTTTAATGAAGTCTGCGTCAAGGGGCGTAACTGCACGTTGTGGTGTATCAGTATTCGATTGCCACGAACTAATACTAACTATTTAACGGAAAGAGATAAATTAGGCGTTTTCAACAAAGTTGTAGAATAAGTACTTTACAATAACTTTGTTGAACGTATCTCTCTTTGTTAAAAAGTTAGAACTGGCGCTTTCTATTCGGTGATATGTGGAATTACAACTTTCTAATCAAAAGATGACTCATGAAATGTACTTAAATACTTCCAAACATACTGTTCAGCTAAACCTAACCATTTTTTCGCATAAAATTGGGAGCGGTTTAATCAACTACCGATTCAACGTGAGACACTGTATGATCCCATAAAAAAATTGTTTCGAACATCGCTTCGTTAAAAGTGTGATAACTTGTATTCACATTGGATTTATTTATGTATGTATTTATTTATTTATTTATTTATTTGTTTGTTTATATATTTAATTATTTAATTATTTATTTATTTATTTATTTATTTATTTATTTATTTATTTATTTATTTATTTATTTATTTATTTATTTATTTATTTATTTATTTATTTATTTATTTATTTATTTATTTATTTATTTATTTATTTATTTATTTACTTATTTATTTATTTATTTATTCATTTATAAACGAACGACAATCATTAACAGGCCGCAATCGGCCACATTAATGATATCTCAATCTAAACGCTCGGAAAAAACTCAAACTTAAACCTTATCACATTACGGGTCAAGTGGAAGTGGAACGAGTCTACTTTCTACTTCTGCCCAAGTCAGACGTACAATCGAACCAAGTGAACAACAACTAGCAACCTCTCGATCTAGTGTGCATTGTCTCGAGGACAAAGGAAACTTTTAAATAATTCTTGCGATTATGAGTAAAGTTGACGAAAAATCTCGGCTACGACCGAACACAGCGGTCGTTGACTTTAAATTCTGTTCCCTAAGATTGAGTTTTCGTGAAGTGGAATACCTGCTGAAGATGAAGATGCAGATTATGCTCACGGATGTTATGTATCTACAGTATCATCATGTTCGCAATGCAATACTCATATCGTTCTACACGTTTGCCCAAGCCGAACGTTTCGTTTGGCAGAATAACTTGAAACACGTGGCTGAAAGTGATAAAGTTTGAATTAAGATTCCCGTGTATATAGAAAAGGACTATGTAGATGTAAAGCTGCATGACCTATCACCACGTACCCCTCCTGATCTAGTTGCAGAACCTCTGTGAAGTTGGCCGGAAAATTCGCGGAAATTCGATAAACTAAATTTTAATCGTTTGGTGGTCGTTTGGTGGTGATTGGTAGTCGGTTTTTAACGTTTGGTGGTGGGCGGGTAATTAATAAAAAAAATATTAAAAAATTAACGTGAAGTTGGCCGGAAACATCATTATTTCACTACCAAATCTATTCAGATCGATAGGAAATCGTTTGGTGGTCACGAATATGCAATTTTTTTGGTTTGGTGGTGAATAGTTAGTTAGTTATTCGCAAAAACAACAAATCGAAACTAACAACCAAGCATCTCCATTAAAATTCTTATTGGAGGAAGCGCATGGTGTTTCGTATTTTCAAAGCTTTACAACACGTGCTTTCACAAACTGTTTGTAATGCTAAATTTTCTTTATATTCAAAAGCATATATACCACCGTTGTTTGCATATTCATCCCGTTCCAATATCACAGAATATGTGTCAATTATGAGTTTCGTAAATTGACTGTCTACGCGAGGGTCAAAGGACTGAGTCGTGTTATTGCATCCGCGGTTATAACGTCCGAATGGAGTGCGTCGCAACGTATGGGACATTATGACGCACAGGCATGTATTATAATATCCGAAAGTAAGAATGTGTCAAAAGATCCGAAATCGTTCTTGTTGCAAGTCCGAAACGATACTGCGTCAGTATGTCTGGGATCCTATAATGCATATGAATGTTATGATGTAAAGTTATTGTGTTACAAGGTCTGGGAATAAATGGCAAACTCATAGTTTCGAATGTAATGTTACATAAGAACTGCGTAATAACACGGGGATGTTTCATAAAGTCTGTGACGTTATGAAAACGAATATGCGTCATGAAGTGCTGGACTGTATGGCACATATGATTTAAGGATCATATTTCGTTATCAAAATCCTGGACACTGTATCGTACTTTTACACAGCAATAAATATGAATTTTATGTTAGACGTCATTCCAAACTTGATACAAATTACCAAACCATTATTCACAAAATGACGAGACTTGCATGCGCAGTTGCATAAAATTCCAATTATTTTCATTTAAAGTAAAACTGCGAGATTTTAGAAATAAAGCGATATGGTAAATCAAATCAATCGTTAAACTATATCATTTTTTATGATCGTATATATCAGGGTTACACTGAGCGACTATATTCGTAAATCTGGCACATATAGGTTTCGTTCAAACACAAATATAAGCAATTCTCCAGGTAAAGTTTCTATTTTAATTGCGAGTATTTTATAAATACCACGAAACGACTTTGGGAGGCTTAGTACGAATCGGGCTTATTAATCGAACGATTTTTTTGATGGAATATTTGAGAAAGTTTCTAATATTGTGCTAGAGAGCGCCATTTTGAAACAAATGTATTCCAAATAATTAGATTTTTGTTAGTAATAACACTTAATTAAAACAAGTAAATTATCATTTTTATGGATCCGCTGTATAGTATCTTTCATCATATATCTTTCTTTAAGTGAGACTATCAACTATGTTTGCTTAATCGGTGTCTGAATTGTAGAATATGCGTTGGTCTAATTCGGACCTGATACGAGATCGCAAAAAAACCGTTTGAGGGGATAGTGTGCGAAATCGGTCAAGCTTTCAAGAAAACATTAGTTATTGCAAATCGATTGACAGATTTCAATGTTACACTTCAAAAAATTATGAATCTTATCGTTGACGTAATTTCAAACATGACACAATTTAGCAAAACGTAATTCACGAAGTGACGAAATATAACCGTGTTCCATTTAATCTTACATGAAAGCTGTATTTTTCATGCGCAGTGCTATAAAATTAAACTTGTCAACATTTAAAACAATCACCGTATGTGGAGTAAGATTTCGTGATTTAGGAAAGTCATCATCATGTAAAATGAAAATCGAACATAAAACTATGTCATTTTTATTCTCGAATATGTCAGGGTCAGGTGATGAAAATACACACGATTTTTTTAGGTATGTAGCTCGTAACTCCATTTTTAGATGATTTGGGTCAGCTCCTACTTTTATTGTATATTTACTATAAAGTTTCACATATCGAAGAGAACTTTTCATTTCCGGACCAATTGATCAGACTTTCGCAAAAAAAAACAAATATATTAAAATCTGTTGACATGGTCGAATCACTCAGTCCCCCTACAAATTGTTTGTATGTATTCAGATGAAATTGTTATTTAAATTAATTGATTGTGAATTCAAATCTACTTAATAAATAATTGGATTGTTTGATAAAATGCACGAAAAACTTCGTTATATCTATCGTTCGTAATATACACGAGAAATGTTTGGGTATTTTATCAAAGAATTCGTACAATTAACGAAATCGATTCGTTATCGACCAACGAAATTTTTGTTGTACTATTTACGAGCTACTACTACTAAACTAACTTCAAAACTCAATTTTGATAAATTTTACGATAGAGTTTTCGTGAACATTACGAATAACATTCACACTATTAGCGCAAAAGATTCGGAGTCGACCCATTTTTTCTTCAAATGATCTTATTGCAAACCATGGAAATAGTTTTAAAAATAATTATTAACTGGCCCATTCTAGTACCAAAAAAATAGTAAGCATTTTCCGATACAATCTATTTTTGCTATTCTCATATAGAAAGGCTATGCAATTGCATAATTTATTGAACTAAATTTTAATCGATTGCTGGTTGTTTGGTGGTGATTGGTAGTCTGTTTTTAACGTTTAGTAGTCAGCGGTTAATTAATAAAAAATATTAAAAAATTAACGTGAAGTTGGCCGGAATAAAATGAAACATCATTATTTCACTACCAAATCTATTCAGATCGATATGAAATCGTTTGGTGGTCACGAATATGCAATTTTTTTGGTTTGGTGGTGAATAGTTAGTTAGTTATTCGCAAAAACAACAAAGCGAAACTAACAACCAAGCATCTCCATTGAAATCCTTATCGATGGAAGCGCATGGTGTTTCGTATTTTCAAAGTTTTACAACACGTGCTTTCACAAACTGTTTGTAATGTTAAATTTTCTTTATATTCAAAAGCATATATACCGGCGTTGTTTGTATATTCGTCCCATCCCAATATCACAGAATATGTGCCAATTATGCGTTCCGTAAATTGACTGTCTATGCGAGGGAAAGGACTGAGTCGTGTCATTTCATCCGCGGTCATAACGTCCGAATGGAGTGCGTCGCAACTTACGGGACATTATGACGCACAAGCATGTATTATAATATCTGAAAGTAAGAATGCGTCAAAAGATCCGAAATCGTTCTTGTTGCAAGTTCGATACGATACTGAGTCAGTATGTCCGGGACCCTTAATGCATATGAATAATTGGATGTTATGATGTAAAGTTATTGTGTTATAAGGTCTGGGAATAAATAACGCACTTACAGTTTCGAATTTTATGTTGCATAGGAACTGCGTAATAACATAATAATGTTTCATAAAGTCTGTGACGAAACGATTTCTCATGACACAAATGTAATTGCTAAACGGTCGTCTATATGTCAAATAAGAATCAAACTCAATTTTTTCCATCAATTCCCCCAAAAAAATTACAGTGATTCTATTTTTTTTGTATAAATGGCACCACTGATTGATTGTGAAATTTAATTATCGTGATATTTTCAATTCAATTTTATTACCCTCTGGAAGTCGCTGATGTTCGAAGACGATTTTGCTAGAGTTTCTGAACATGGTGTATTCAGTGAAATAGTATGTACGTATGGCTGCTGATGGGATAATAAGGGAAAGTTAGTTCGATTTATTTTTTAACACTCTGCACTCATTAGCACCGAAACATCTGGTTGTTGAAAATTTACTTTATATTAGCTCTGTCATGGCTGAAAATAATGGTGTGGATATTAGAAAAAAATTAGCAATAATCAAACATTTGTGGCTGATCGGGAGTCTATCGTTGCATCTCTAGAGAAGATAACACTTGGGCTCGCGTAAATGCTGTTGCTTTTCACAAGCCATTTTTGCTCATGGTCGTTTGATCGTAATTGGTAGTCGATTTTTAACGTTTGGTGGTCAGTGGGTAGTTAAAAAAAATATTTAAAAATTAACGTGAAGTTGGCCGGAATAAAAACGAAACACGGTTTATGATCGTTACGGTTGAAATCTGGAAAATGCAACCAGCGATAATCGTTTTTTCTCTACTTCAGTGCTAATCCATGATGTCGGAAGTAGTGCGCTGTACAGTGCATCATTATTCGAATACAGCGCACGACTTCCGCCGGGATTCCACTGTTTAGAACTAGATAAAATACGATTGTCGTTGGTTTGATTTGACAGTTTTCAACTGCAACCAGAATACAATGCTTAAGGCTGCTTACAGAGTGGTGGTGAGGAGCTGAGCTGGTGCTGAAGCTGACATTAAGAGGCGAGATGCGAGAAACCTGCTTGCTGCATACCAAAGGAATAATGCAGAGTGAAAGCCGAGCGGATCTGCGCCGACTGCCTGCTTTTACTCTGACAGGCTCCATTTGATATAATGCAAGCAGGTGTCTCGCATCTCGCATCATACTGTCAGTACCAGTACCTGCTTCTCGTACCAGCATCAGTTTCTCGCAGCCACTCTGTAAGCACCCTATATATATACATACAAAACCATGTGTACCGGCGTTGTTTGCATATTCGTCCCATGTATATAAGGAATACCACAGAACATGTGGCAATTATGCGTTCCGTAAATCGACTGTCTACGTGAGGGTCAAAGGACTGAGTCGTGCCATAACATCCGCGATCATAACGTCCAAATGGAGTGCGTCACAACGTCCAGGACATTATGACGCACAAAAGTGTATTATAATATCCGAAAGTAAGAATGTGTTCGAAATGATATTGCATCATAGTGTTCAGGTAGCTACAATGCATTGGGGAACCCGGGGCTATTCGGACCTACCTAAGCTAATCACCCTTTTAGGTGGATAGACGTGAAAAAATTTATCGGTCCCAGGTCCTAAATGTTAGTTTGAAACCTCAGCTACATTTTTCTGCTATTAAAGTTCATTTTCATTCCTTCACGGCAGCGCTAGGCGACGATTTGCAAAACTCTACATTTTTCCATCCTTTTACATTGTAGGGGTAATTCGGACCTCCCTACGGGGCAATTCAGACCGTCAATTTTTTAAGAAAGTCATACGATTTTCTGAGAAATCGAGGCTACCCTCACGATCTTAATAGCTCCGGGTTCCCCTATAAATAATTAGATGTTATGATACAAACTTATTGCGTCGCAAAGTCCGGGAATAAATGGAACACTCATTGTTTCGAATAAATTGATGCATCGGAACTGCGTCATAACGCCCCAGATCAAAGCGTGTCAATCGAGGATGCTTCATAAAGTTTGTAACATTATGAAAACGAATATACGTATGGAAAATAATATACGTCAAGAGGTACTGAATTGTATGACGCACAAGAATTTTTGGATCGCATTTCGCAATCGACATTCTGGACACTGTAACGTACTTATAATCAGAAAGAATAGAAATTTTATGTTTAACTTAATTCCAATTGTTTATAGATCTGCTGGATAATATCTTCCATCATATATCTTTCTTTGGATAAGACCAACAACTGTTTTCGCTTAGTTCATAATTCCATTTTAAGGTGATTTGGGCCAGCTCTTACTTTTTATTGTATATTCACTATAAAGTTCCACATATCGAAGAGAACTTTTCATTTTGCGATTTGAAATTAAGTTTAAAACAAATAGGTATAACTTCGAATTCACTTCTACAGCTTTCAACTCATTTTTCTTCAAATGGTTTTATTGCAACCATGGAAATAGTTTTTTGATATGTTTATACAGTAGGATTCCGTTTTTGGCAACAATTTTATTTTTTTCAGTTGCCAAAACCGGAACCGTGCCAAAAATGGAACCTTATTTTTATAGTTTGGATTTTCAATTTACGACTTCAAAAATGTTGCAAGGATTTTTAATCATGAGAAATGAAATGGGATGAAAGAAAAAATATGCAAATTCAATTTTATTCATGATTTTATCAAATTCAGACGTCGTACAGTGGTACAAGCTTTCGACGCTCAAAACCTCTACCGCCCTGGGTATATATCCTGGAGGATCAGTGTCTTTAGCAAAACATCTTAGATGGAAATGATCATTATTTTGACAACTTTGGTTTTAATCTAGATAAGTAGAAACAGATCTAGATCAGTTCTATCTTTTGATAGAGGTGTTCTATCAAAAAACTTTCTTCGGCAAAGTTGTTTGTTTTGATATTTCTAATACATGTACTGAAGACATTTATACTTTATAACCTATGTAGATGGTGCTACATGACATTTAAAAAAATACTCGAGAAAATGAATTTTAACATTTGTTTATGAAAAATATAATATAGAAATAAATGTTTTATTCCTAAATCTTCGAAAATATACAATAATAAAAATGCTGAGTGATAAATGTTATAATGACATTTTAAGGTTGTTTTCATCAAAAATATTAAAAAAATATGTTCCACAAAATTTTTAATAATCCACGAAGCGGAAGATGGCGGCAATTTGGTGGAATTTTGTTTGTGACTAGTAAAAACCTTTAACTTTATAACCACGAAGAGAAAAAGTGGGGCAAGGTGGGCCTTTTGCAGACAAATGAAATGAGGAAAAAATATAATTAAGTTAAATAGTTCCTACTTCGCTAGAGAATTTTTGAGTAAACTAAAATATATGCAAATAGTTTCTTGTTTTCGAATTCAAATATAATATTTAGAACTGAGAATAAATTTATCAAGTAATTTATAAAGTAATCTAATTTAAATCACTGCTGTGTCTAGTCCTTTCTGCAGTTTTCCGAATTGTAGTTCAGTCATAAGGCAAGCAAACGTTTATCAGTCAGTTGTCAAAGTAATGCTCATTTTCATCCAGACACCTCTCCGAAGACATAAATCCCTCAGGATACACACCCAGGGCGCTAGAGGATTTGAACGTCGAAAGTAGCATTCTGCCCACTGTACCGTCCTGTAGAATTCTCACAATCTTCGCTCACTTCTCGAGTGCAATTCCCCTCATTACGAATATGTAAAATAGCATTTAATTCGAATCGCTTTTCTTCGGCCCACTGAACGTCAGAACTTGAACAATTCACTGAATGGTAGTGTTGATTTCGCTCCTGGGGCTGTTATGTCTTCTTTCTTATTGAACAATTTTGTTTAAAAAACACAGTTCTTTTAAAAAATTAATAAATTTATTGCTTCTCCATAACTAACCCATAGTTGATCTTTCAAATGGAATTGATAGATTGAAAATCGAACTGCAATGCTTGAAGATATTTAGGTTTGAAGAAAACCATTTTTGTTGTAAAAATCACTTGCAACTTGTCCATATTATAGGGAAAAGTCGTCGGTTGCCGGCACCTCTATGTAGCTTTTGACAGAAACCAGATATGGACATTCTGAAATACATTATTTGTGTTATATATTAGCGCGATCTTTTTGTGCCGATTGCTGAAGCAGACTCGAATGTTCTGTGCTACAACCAATATATTTTTTGAACAAGTGAAACTCTACTCAATTTTTTTTTTTGATGATTTGCTTAGTGTTACAGAAAGAAGTAAATCGATCGAAAAAGTATGAGCATTGAATATTTACGATGTGAATTTATTCTATTTTGTGATTCAACATTGAATAGCACCGAAATATTCGCCACAAGTTTTCTTTTGATCAGTTTTCAAAAAGGTTACTAAAATCCCCAAACATTACCTAAACATGGTCGGTTGTTGGCACCCAATTTTTTGTGGCAAATGGTATCAATAACCTAATCATATTTTGGAACGGGCTTTACGAATAGACACCAGAGATCGGTCTTTGGCACCATTCTGAAAACCAGGAAGGCGACTTCCGGTTTAGCGTTTTACATTTACATGAAGAAAGCCCACCTGGTCGTGTTTTCACTGCTAGGTAGCACCGTATATACCAGATTGTCACGAACAGATAATTTGGCGGGGGTCGGGGTTACCCTGTAGTTCCCCTCCCGTTTTGACTGACTTCTATCTGATCTGTCTGAAGCCTTGGTAAACAACTGGAGTGCCTGAAACTAACTCAATAGCAGTGAATGCGATCCATCAGTGCCTTAGCAGTGCGTAATATTCGCACTAGTTTTACACATACACATATTGTGGTTCTGATGAAGAATGATGTTCATAATGCCTTTGATGGGTATTGAACTGAATAAATTTCCTTTTCCCTTTGAATCGTGATGATCATCATTCATATTTTTTCATTTTTAGTAATTTTTTTAGGGTGCCTACAACCGACCACATTTTTCAATATAATAAACAGTTATCATTTTACTAAATTGTTAATAACTTTTTTTAAGTTGACAAATGAAATTAAATTTTTCGATAAGTTATTAGATAAGGCCTCTAGCTTTCTATTGGTATGCTTATTCCCATATATTGTTTAATTGGAGTAATGTTGTGAGCCAAAAACAGAAGTGTTCCGACAACCGAACACATTCCCCTACATAAATAATGCATCTCTACACTTATTGTAATGATTAAATAAAACACGTATAGTGTAAAATATAGGTAACCCTTAAATACATAACACTGTTTTAAAACAACATTACGAAAAACATCTCAAAATTATCACAGTAATGTATTGAAGCTATGAGACAATTTTCACAATATTAAAAAAAATTGATTTGCTCCTTTGAGGGTTAATATGACTCCCATGTTTGGAAATGAAGTCAAATGTGATATAAATTGATACAAAAAATATCTTTTGCACATTTCTAAAAGACTTGTTATGACCAACAAAAATGTTGCCAAAAACGGAACCCATTTGTTGCCAAAATCGGAGTTTGCCAAAAAGGGAGCATGCCAAAAACGGAACGTGCCAAAAACGGAATCTTACTGTAGTTTGTTTTGCGCCATTCGCGATTTTTTTTTCCAAAAACACAATATTGAACTGAAAAAACCTATTTTAATCCACCTAGCGGTGCAATTGTGCCTTTCTCAATCATGAATCACGAGAATGTGTGCGTTGTTTATATTCATTAAAAACTTTTAAATGCATATATTACATTTAATTATTATACAACACATGACAACTATATACAGGAAAATAAATCATTATTCGAGTTGTAAAATTTTGAAAAAGAAAAAACAGCCACGGTAATATTGAACTGAAAAAAGGTGCGAAATCGGCAGTCCCAAAAAGTCTATCTTTATAAAAAAAAATTTTTTTGAGATAACATAAAATCTCGACGATTCACGCATTTTAAAGATGTTTGGCATCAAAAATACGAATTCGAATTCGATTTCTGAAATTTCATGAGGTCCCCCCCCCCTTGAAAAAAAATTTGAGTTCCGGCTTATATGGTAATTTCATATGTGACCGGACGGTTTAGTCTATATTTCCGGACCCATATAAGCGATCCGTACGAAATTTTACAGATATCTGTGGGGATATTATAGCTACCATTTGGGACTAAGTTTGTGAAAATCGGCCCAACCATTCCTGGGAAACTGATGTGAGTTCGTCAATTTTGAAAGATGGCCGCTTTTCCCGGGCACTTCCGGAACCGTCTATGGTGGTCAATGTAGTCAACGAAAGTTTGGTTGGCCGTCGGTGACCTAGAACAGCAAATTGAAGTTGTTTGAGAGACATTTTAGCGAAATTTTTACCTTTTTTGCTTTCATCGGAGTATCGGTTTGAATCACAATTTACTATGTGATCGCACGCCACAACCTGTAACTCCGGAACCGGAAGTCGGATCGGGATGAAATTAAACAGCCATTTACGGGGACGCAATACCTTTTATTTGAGAGATAGTTTAGTTGAATCGGTCCAGCCATCTTCGAGAAATCGATGTGACTGTTATTCTGAATTTAGATACTTTCGCCGGGGCTTCCGGAACCGATGATGGTGGCCAATGTGGCCAAATAGACTTTGAATGGATATTAGTGACCTAATTCTACAAATCGAAGCTGTTGTGGTCATATTTTGGAAATTTTTTCACCTTTATACATTCATTACAGAATTTATTAAAATCGACATTTTCTGCGTGTTCGTACTCATCACCCTGTAATTCCGGAACCGGAAGTCGAGTCCATTAGAAATTCAATAGCAGCCTATGGGAACGTTGCACCTTTCATTTGAGACTAAGTTTGTCAAAATCGGTTCAGCCATCTCTGAGAAAAATGAGTGACATTTTTGGTCACATACACACAGACGCACATACACACACATACATACATGCACACATACATACACACGCACAGACATTTGCCGAACTCGACGAACTGAATCGAATAGTATGTGTCACTCGGCCCACTGGGCCTCCGTTAAAAAGTCGGTTTTCAGAGCAATTGCAATACCTTTCTATTGAGAAAGGCAAAACGTTGCAAAAACGCATCTTGTCCATATATAAAATTGTTTTCGATTTTGTATATTTATAGTTTCGATATATAATTAACCGTTGTGTGTCCGATGCGGTACCCGGGTACCTTTGTAAGTTTCAATTAATTAAATTTTTATGTTTTATCCATAGCTGGAAATTTAAACTTTGTGACATCTTAGAACTTCACTAAGTCAAGCTTTTGGGTTAATAATATTGTTGATATAGTAAGGGTGGAAGTGAGAAGGGGCTCCTGCATTTTTTACTACGTAACAGGCCGACGTGGGTACCCGGGTACCCACAAAACTAAAATGCCCTTAACTAACGTAATATCCAACCGATTTCGATACTTTTGGCCGTTTTGGATTCAGGAACTCATCCACTTTTGGCCTTGGTAAAAATGAATCGGGTTACTTCATTCGATTCCCGGGAACCTGGGTTTCCGGAAGCAGGTTCCAGTGCTGAGGTATTATTTGCAATTTGGAATACTAGCAATAATGGTATCAAAATTCTTGGAATTGCATCAGTAGGCTGTATCTCGTGATTTTGTAACCATTTGGTGATTTGTCCCCGGAACGGACATTCCGGAGCAAGTTCCCGCGGGGCCGTGAGTGGCCATTCCATTCCATTTCCATTTTTCAAATTTCCATAGGGTCCCGTAACAAAAAAAACAGACTTCCGAGACAATTTGAAGAGTTTTGATACACATATTGCTAGTACATTAATCAAATTTACAAATCATATCCTAGTACTGGAACAATACTCCAGGAAATTCGGATTACCAAAAACCAGATCCATTATTCCGGTTCTATTGTACAGAATCAAAAAGTGGACGAGTTCCTGAATCCAAAATATCTAAAAGTGTCCAAATCGGTTGAGGGAAGCCATAGTTATGAGCATTTCAATTTGTGGGTACCCGGGTACCCTCGTTGGCCTGTTAAAGGTGTTGTTTTTGTTGGACACATAACTGTTAAGACGACTGCATTCGCTATATTTGTATGCGTACTTTAGGAAAGTTACAATAATGACAAAATATAATTTGAATGCTTGGTCTATACATGAAATGTGATTATATTGTCTAAAATTTGATTTTTCTTCACTGGTCCGGGTTTTTTACCACACACAATGGAAAAGTTTTTACAAGCTAATCTTATGCTATAAAGATTTAGTTCCAGATATTAGTTCGTTCACAGTTTTCTGTCTTCTTTCTTCAGATCTTCTTAAATAAGTTTAATCGGATTCGATCACCTACTACAAATGAAATGACCTGATAACCAAGAAGGTTTGGTTCAATATCTAATATTCGATGTTGATTGGTTGTGATTAAACCATACGTAAGAAATATGTTTGATTTATTATTACTATAAATGTTCTAAGAAAATAAATATTTTACATTAAGTAGTATAGTCCTTCGTCTACAGCTCGCCCTTGTAGTTTTTTTCTTGACAAAAACCATTTCACAGTATTTTCGAAACTTGTCGTAATTGATAAAAATGATTTCATCAAATATTGAATATTGATGCAGGATTGATTTTAATAAATGTGCGGCACCTCTCCCCAAATTACCCTAACTTTCAGCTCTATGGAAGACCGGAGTATAGCAAACAGTGTTATAAATTTTTAGAACATGAATATGAGAGTTCCAGCGTCAGGCGCGATGCCGCACTCTCCACATTTCGTGTATAGTGTCCCTTACTACCTTATTATGATATTGTGAGTTTATCCTTAGACGAATTATAATACTGGAGATGTAAGATAATTCTTTTTATTCATCTACAATTATATTACTAATCAGAATTAAAAATGATCGAAGCTCTTTTTTGACGGCGGTAAATGAACCTGATGCAACTAGCAGTGAATAGAAAAAATATTCATTCAAATATCCATGTTATTCATTCAGTTGAATATCGTACTAATTATCTAAGAAAATGTTTTCAAATGTTGGTAAAGCATATGAAACAACAACCGTCGCTTGCATTGTGACGTGAACTACCTTGAAGCGTTTGATTCGTTGCCAAGGCCGTCGAGAGCCGCGTCAGGCCCCAAGGCTTGTATTACTGCCGGGCCCTTTTAAACCTAAGTCCTCTAGTGTAATATGAGTTAGTATCTCTTCAGCCATGGGAAACTCGTGAGTCCGTGGTTTCTATTAGACTCCGGTTGACTCATATTGCCACATCTACAGATAGCGTGCCAGACAGGCGAATTTCGACAGCTTCTTATTCCGCGATATCAAAATAGGGTAAAATTGCCATAGTTATAAGTTTTTAAATTTGTCGGTATTCAGGAATCAGCAGCGTCTGGCTCAAATGGCACATTCCCCATGTAGATCGGAGATCTGTGCCTTGCCATGAATCGTTTTTTCATCATTTCCCTGATGGGAAGGATTGGGGAAGTGGTAAGGTTAGGGGTAAGGAAAAAAGGATCTGCAGGTGCTACAATAGCAGGAATAATGCTTCCAACCCACGGAGGGATTTAGAATTTGTATTCAGACAGTGAGCGGATATATTTCGTTTCGCGAAACAAACGCTTTCATTGATGGTCTGGAACATAATCAGCACGCTATGTCTAACATGGTGAAATTGTATGGCGTAAACATTGGCCATCTTCAGCTCCATTTGTACTTTTAACAATAGATCTTAAGGAACGTCTCAAAAAGTAAATATGAATATATTTTGACCGCAATAAGCCACTTTCTGCTTGTAATCGTCACTCTTTTTTTCGACACAGTAGCTTGGAATATAATATTTTGCTTCTACTGTGCAGACAAAGCAACACATGGATTGATTTACTTGCTGGTGGCGGTGGAGCAGTTTTTGGCTTTTGTTGTAAGCAAAATGAGAAGGTAGCAGATGCAGCTCAAAATTATCGTTTAAAATTATCAAATCAAAAAGATTTTCTATTTACATAAGTAAACTGTGAGAATATGTGGGACGTGACAACAATATAAACACAGAACACAGTAATCAGACGCAAATAACATAACTGTGAGTACAGTAGGCAATTGAGCACTGCTGCTGTCGCATGAGCTGAACTGATTTGATTTCTTTATTTCGCACATTATAATTGGGTTCTTATAGACATCACACGCATCTTTGGTGAGACTCAAAATCACCGTTCTATCTCAACACAATGCATTTTTAGAGGGAAAATACTAGTACGTGCTATAACAATACAAAAATATAAAAATTAACCATTTTATTCAACAGTTAGTTAAGGTCAGTCTACCTTCTCATCTCGCCCAGAGTAGAACCAAAAAATCGTTCCGCTATAGATACACGGTAAAAACGACTGCAGACGAATTGTGTTGATATTGATTTGGAAATGTCCTGTAAGATCAGCTACTGGGGAAGCGAAACAATTACTAAACGTGTAGATTGTCTGACATAAAATACTCCAACATTACGACCTGCAATTCCGCTACTAAAATTATCAATCGTATGTCATCACTTCTAAATGAGCATGACAATGACTCTCTTTTGGCTGACATCAACAAAGCGTCAAACAACGCTTCGAAAAGGCCTTTACTTATATAGAGTCCAAAATTGACATCATGGAATCACATATAGAAGAAATACGAAATAGCAAATCACCATGTAGCATCGCAGCGTAAGACTTTTTAGGCGGATGAAGACCTTGCCAACCGAAACCTTCATTGAAAGAAAACAAATGTCAGAATTCCATGCTAGTCTCGTTGAAGAGCTAGACGCCTTACCGCAACAACCACAATCAGTGGCGGAAATCGACTCTGAAATTACATCTGGCTGGCGCTTCATTGGAACCAAAAAAATATGGAAACATAAATGTAAGTAATTTATATATTCCCAAAACTTCTTCGCATCCCCAACAGACTTCTATTAAAATTTTAGTCTATTGCTGAAATTTTAATCGAATGAAAAACCCAGCGAAAATTAAAGAAATCCATCAAAAAATAATTTCTTCCTCTTTTAATATAATTCTTGGAACGGAAAATAGCTGGGATGAAAGCGTAAGAAGCGAAGAAAATTTTGGAAATCAATTTAATGTATTTCGGCATGACCGTAATTTGTCTCTTTGTCAGAAAAAGTCTGGAGGAGGAGTCCTCATAGCCATAAATGCAGATTTTTCTTCAAAAGACATAGAAACCACGAAACACATAGAATTTGAACATATATGGGCAAAAGCAGTAATATCAGGAGAAGTACACATACTCGCCTCTGTGTATTTTCCACCTAAAAATTATTCGAGCTGTTTTGTAAAACTGTAAAAACTGTCATGTCAAACATGAAACCTGAAGTAAAACTGCATATTAAGAGTGACTTTAATCAACCTAACATTAACTTCATCGTAGACATTGAAACGAATATATGTTACTCCCAGTCGTAGGCGAAAATGAAACACTTCACTTATTTGACAAAATATCAGAATTTTGCTTGCACCAAATGAACCATGTAAAAAATAAACAAAATTCATATTTAGGCCTCTTACTCACTTCTGTGTTAATACATCTTTAACTCCATTATGGAAAAAAAGTATTTCATACAACAATCGAATGTTCAAATTTCTTTCATCAAAACTCTTCCCCGGACGACGAGTATGAGGAAGTGCCAGAATACCATAAAACCGACTTTGAAGAAGTTAAACTTAGACTATGTAGAATAAATTGGCAAACTGTATTGAGTATAGAGGAGGTGTCGACGAATAAGTGACTAAATTTTATATAAGTGTAACGAATTTAAACAGTATGTGAAAGCGCGTATTGTGAAACCTAGAACAATATAGAACACCATGCGCCTCCTCCAAGGAGGACTTCAATGGAGATGCTTGGTTGTTTGTTTCGCGTTGTTGTTTTCGCGAATAATTAACTAACTATTCGCCACCAAACCAAAAAAATGTCACATTCGTGACCACCAAACGATTTCCTGTCGATCTAAATAGATTTTGTAGTAAGAAAATGATGTTTCGTTTTTATTCCGGCCAACTTCACGTTAATTTTTAAATATTTTTTTTAACTACCCACTGTCCACCAAACGTTAAAAATCGACTACCAATCACGACCAATCGACCATGAATCGATTAAAATTTAATTCAATTTATTTTGCAATTATATAACCTTTCTATATGAGAATGACAAAAATCGATTTTGTTTAAAAATGCAGACCTTGTTTGTTACGTTTTAACGACATTCAATTAGCTAGAGATTACTGGGTAGGGAAAGTTATGAAACTTAGAGCAATAGTACTCAATTGAGAGCAAGGTTGTCACGGTAAAGATAGATACGTCTACCTTTATCAGGACGAATGTTAATGAACTTGGGTGATTCGTAGTTATTCTGCCTAAGCTCGACCCTCATTAACAGAAAGCAAAAATTAAGCTCTTACGATAATAAGCCTGTTCTAATGACCCTGCCACTTCTAGTTTTCCGATCTATTTACTTCACATCCTTGCTCTCACTTGAGTACTATGGCTCTAAGTTTCATAACTTTCCCTACCCAGTAATCTCTAGCTAATTGAATGTCGTTGAAACGTAAAAAAGAAAATGTGACTAACATAGTCGAAATAAAAAAAAAAGGAAAAAAGACCTTGTTTGTAGTACTAGAATGAACCAGAAATAATTCGCGATATCTCAGCAATCCAGCAATCGTATTTCATATTGCTTAAAATAAATTACAAATAATAAGCTTGAGCTTGTGCGATCACCCCTGGCTGCTTCTCCGTTATCGATCTGGACTAGCTGAAGTTGCACAGAGAATCAGTAGATAATTATGTTTGGGAGTAGCGAAAACATCTTTCAATGTGCAACTCCTGGTTATCCTAACATTTGCGGTATTGATCAATACCGGTGCCGGCCAGGCCCGAACGTAGATCGCAGAAGGAAAGGGAAGGAATGGTTAGTCCGATACTTGCTTTTGCTAGAGGCCGTATATACTACTGCGCACTCCACAAGTATCACGGGAGGAGGATACTTTGTTAGTAAGGATAGAAGTTGGATTCTAGTTCTTCTACACCGACACCAGAGAGGTGACTTCACTATCTGGACTAGATATCGATCCATCAACTCATGGACCGGGGACCAACGGCTTTACTTACCTTCCGAAGGAAGACGTGACCACATATTTTTTCAACTCAGAAAAATGTCAACGACTGCGGCTGGAATTGAATCCAGGACAACTGGAATGAGTGGCGGTCACTCTTACCACTCAACCACCGGCGCCGTAAAAAAAATAAATTACAAATAATGACAGACTAAATCAAAATTACAAATAGTGCAAGCAAAAATTATATTCTGTTGTACAAAGTTCACATAAAATGCAAATCTATGATCGAAATACAATGTTTACTTAAAGTTATTTATGAGTCCAATCCAACTTAAAACAAAATTATAAATCCAGCATATTTTTGACAGTTTGTAAACATTGTATATTAATCAATTTGAAATTGGATTAAACTGCAAAACTGTTCGTAAAAATGATCATCTCTTTATAATACTTCACAAAATGTCTTATTCGCAGAGTTGGATGTTTACGCAATAAACAATGTACGCATTAGTTATTGAGAAAAAATGGCTTGTGAAAAGCAACAGCATTTACGCGAGCCCAAGTGTTATCTTCTCTAGAGATGCAACGATAGACTCCCGATCAGCCACAAATGTTTGATTATTGCTAATTTTTTTTTCTAATATCCACACAATTATTTTTAGCCATGACAGAGCTAATATAAAGTAAATTTTCAACAACCAGATGTTTCGGTGCTAATGAGTGCAGAGTGTTAAAAAATAAATCGAACTAACTTTCCCTTATTATCCCATCAGCAGCCATACGTACATACTATTTCACTGAATACACCATGTTCAGAAACTCTAGCAAAATCGTCTTCGAACATCAGCGACTTCCAGAGGGTAATAAAATTGAATTGAAAATATCACGATAATTAAATTTCACAATCAATCAGTGGTGCCATTTATACAAAAAAAATAGAATCACTGTAATTTTTTTGGGGGAATTGATGGAAAAAATTGAGTTTGATTCTTATTTGACATATAGACGACCGTTTAGCAATTACATTTGTGTCATGAGAAATCGTTTCGTCACAGACTTTATGAAACATTATTATGTTATTACGCAGTTCCTATGCAACATAAAATTCGAAACTGCAAGTGCGTTATTTATTCCCAGACCTTATAACACAATAACTTTACATCATAACATCCAATTATTCATATGCATTAAGGGTCCCGGACATACTGACTCAGTATCGTATCGAACTTGCAACAAGAACGATTTCGGATCTTTTGACGCATTCTTACTTTCAGATATTATAATACATGCTTGTGCGTCATAATGTCCCGTAAGTTGCGACGCACTCCATTCGGACGTTATGACCGCGGATGAAATGACACGACTCAGTCCTTTCCCTCGCATAGACAGTCAATTTACGGAACGCATAATTGGCACATATTCTGTGATATTGGGATGGGACGAATATACAAACAACGCCGGTATATATGCTTTTGAATATAAAGAAAATTTAACATTACAAACAGTTTGTGAAAGCACGTGTTGTAAAACTTTGAAAATACGAAACACCATGCGCTTCCATCGATAAGGATTTCAATGGAGATGCTTGGTTGTTAGTTTCGCTTTGTTGTTTTTGCGAATAACTAACTAACTATTCACCACCAAACCAAAAAAATTGCATATTCGTGACCACCAAACGATTTCATATCGATCTGAATAGATTTGGTAGTGAAATAATGATGTTTCATTTTATTCCGGCCAACTTCACGTTAATTTTTTAATATTTTTTATTAATTAACCGCTGACTACTAAACGTTAAAAACAGACTACCAATCACCACCAAACAACCAGCAATCGATTAAAATTTAGTTCAATAAATTATGCAATTGCATAGCCTTTCTATATGAGAATAGCAAAAATAGATTGTATCGGAAAATGCTTACTATTTTTTTGGTACTAGAATGGGCCAGTTAATAATTATTTTTAAAACTATTTCCATGGTTTGCAATAAGATCATTTGAAGAAAAAATGGGTCGACTCCGAATCTTTTGCGCTAATAGTGTGAATGTTATTCGTAATGTTCACGAAAACTCTATCGTAAAATTTATCAAAATTGAGTTTTGAAGTTAGTTTAGTAGTAGTAGCTCGTAAATAGTACAACAAAAATTTCGTTGGTCGATAACGAATCGATTTCGTTAATTGTACGAATTCTTTGATAAAATACCCAAACATTTCTCGTGTATATTACGAACGATAGATATAACGAAGTTTTTCGTGCATTTCATCAAACAATCTAATTATTTATTAAGTAGATTTGAATTCACAATCAATTAATTTAAATAACAATTTCATCTGAATACATACAAACAATTTGTAGGGGGACTGAGTGATTCGACCATGTCAACATTGGGATTGACAGAATCGAGGCTGTCCAACGCAGGTTCATACGCTTCGCCCTTCGTCATCTCCCATGGCGAAACAGATTTCAGCTGCCGAGCTATGAAAACCGTTGCCAGCTTATACACCTCGATACACTCAGCATTCGGAGGGACTGCTCTCGAGCCCTGTTCGTCTCGGACTTACTCTCTGCCAGAGTGGATTGCCCTACAATCCTCGGACGTCTGGATCTTCAAGCCCGCGTTCGAGCTCTACGTAATAACTCCCTTCTGCGAGTTCCGTTCAGGAGAACCAACTATGGTTGCCAGAGCGCTGTAACCGGACTCCAACGAATTTTTAACAGTGTGGCGACGGCCTTCGACTTCAACCGGACGCGGAATGCTATAAAAGCGAAAATGTTGTCAATTTTAAAATGTAATTAGTTTAAGCAACCACCATTGGGGCCAAGGGGCTTGTTGGTGAAGGTAATAAACATAAACATAAACAGATTTTAATATATTTGTTTTTTTTTGCGAAAGTCTGATCAATTGGTCCGGAAATGAAAAGTTCTCTTCGATATGTGAAACTTTATAGTAAATATACAATAAAAGTAGGAGCTGACCCAAATCATCTAAAAATGGAGTTACGAGCTACATACCTAAAAAAATCGTGTGTATTTTCATCACCTGACCCTGACATATTCGAGAATAAAAATGACATAGTTTTATGTTCGATTTTCATTTTACATGATGATGACTTTCCTAAATCACGAAATCTTACTCCACATACGGTGATTGTTTTAAATGTTGACAAGTTTAATTTTATAGCACTGCGCATGAAAAATACAGCTTTCATGTAAGATTAAATGGAACACGGTTATATTTCGTCACTTCGTGAATTACGTTTTGCTAAATTGTGTCATGTTTGAAATTACGTCAACGATAAGATTCATAATTTTTTGAAGTGTAACATTGAAATCTGTCAATCGATTTGCAATAACTAATGTTTTCTTGAAAGCTTGACCGATTTCGCACACTATCCCCTCAAACGGTTTTTTTGCGATCTCGTATCAGGTCCGAATTAGACCAACGCATATTCTACAATTCAGACACCGATTAAGCAAACATAGTTGATAGTCTCACTTAAAGAAAGATATATGATGAAAGATACTATACAGCGGATCCATAAAAATGATAATTTACTTGTTTTAATTAAGTATTATTACTAACAAAAATCTAATTATTTGGAATACATTTGTTTCAAAATGGCGCTCTCTAGCACAATATTAGAAACTTTCTCAAATATTCCATCAAAAAAATCGTTCGATTAATAAGCCCGATTCGTACTAAGCCTCCCAAAGTCGTTTCGTGGTATTTATAAAATACTCGCAATTAAAATAGAAACTTTACCTGGAGAATTGCTTATATTTGTGTTTGAACGAAACCTATATGTGCCAGATTTACGAATATAGTCGCTCAGTGTAACCCTGATATATACGATCATAAAAAATGATATAGTTTAACGATTGATTTGATTTACCATATCGCTTTATTTCTAAAATCTCGCAGTTTTACTTTAAATGAAAATAATTGGAATTTTATGCAACTGCGCATGCAAGTCTCGTCATTTTGTGAATAATGGTTTGGTAATTTGTATCAAGTTTGGAATGACGTCTAACATAAAATTCATATTTATTGCTGTGTAAAAGTACGATACAGTGTCCAGGATTTTGATAACGAAATATGATCCTTAAATCATATGTGCCATACAGTCCAGCACTTCATGACGCATATTCGTTTTCATAACGTCACAGACTTTATGAAACATCCCCGTGTTATTACGCAGTTCTTATGTAACATTACATTCGAAACTATGAGTTTGCCATTTATTCCCAGACCTTGTAACACAATAACTTTACATCATAACATTCATATGCATTATAGGATCCCAGACATACTGACGCAGTATCGTTTCGGACTTGCAACAAGAACGATTTCGGATCTTTTGACACATTCTTACTTTCGGATATTATAATACATGCCTGTGCGTCATAATGTCCCATACGTTGCGACGCACTCCATTCGGACGTTATAACCGCGGATGCAATAACACGACTCAGTCCTTTGACCCTCGCGTAGACAGTCAATTTACGAAACTCATAATTGACACATATTCTGTGATATTGGAACGGGATGAATATGCAAACAACGGTGGTATATATGCTTTTGAATATAAAGAAAATTTAGCATTACAAACAGTTTGTGAAAGCACGTGTTGTAAAGCTTTGAAAATACGAAACACCATGCGCTTCCTCCAATAAGAATTTTAATGGAGATGCTTGGTTGTTAGTTTCGATTTGTTGTTTTTGCGAATAACTAACTAACTATTCACCACCAAACCAAAAAAATTGCATATTCGTGACCACCAAACGATTTCCTATCGATCTGAATAGATTTGGTAGTGAAATAATGATGTTTCATTTTATTCCGGCCAACTTCACGTTAATTTTTTAATATTTTTTTTATTAATTACCCGCCCACCACCAAACGTTAAAAACCGACTATCAATCACCACCAAACGACCACCAAACGATTAAAATTTAGTTTATCGAATTTCCGCGAATTTTCCGGCCAACTTCACAGAGGTAGTTGCAGAATACATGTCACAATACGGAGAAGTAGAATCCGTTACACCTGATACGTGGAGAAATTTCTTCCCGGGTACACCTAACGGTGTTCTTGTGGTGAGGATGCGGATCGAAAGATCTATCCCCTCCCACTTGACTATAAAACTCAAATCCCACAAAAATTCTATTATTAATCATACTACGTTATGCACCCACGAGGGGCAAACTCCTACGTGCAAGTATTGTAATCAGACATCACACCACGGACAACCTTGCACAGAAGATACAGAGGAGAGTGTATCTCTACCGAATGCCAACGAATCCACGGAAAACCAACCCAAAAAAGAGTTTTCAATACGAATACCCGAACCACAAACGGTTGTAAAATTTGTGGCAGCTATTCAGTCCATATTGACAACTGCCAAAGCAGCATCCAGCACCCCAAAAACCACTGTAGGCAACATCGGTGAAGAAGATAATAATAATGACGACGGATTTACATTGGTCACCCGTAAGTGCAAGAAGCAGGAAAGAAAGTCTGGTTGCGAGGACTTTTAACGATGATGACCTTGAGGACAGGAGAGAATTGAATGGTCCCCATGACGCAGTAGGCGAGCCGCGAAAGAAGGTCTCCGCTCGCAATAAAAAGTTGCGCACAAAAGATCTAACGGACAATCAATAATATTTGTTTTTATTTTTATTTTTTACATATTGTAAACACATGAAAGATCCACGGCTCCGTTAAGCTACCGCTATGAGCCGTGTCAAATAAATGAAATAAAAAAGTGGAAATGGAACAACTGTGCCAAATTACGTTGTAATCCCGTGAAGGCCGCATTCGCTGTATGACAAGCAAATCGGCAACAACTAGGTCTCTTGCTGTATTTCTGCGTTGTTGGAGTGTGTCGAGTTGAATAAGCGGCTCTCGTAGCCGAAGGAATCGCACCAAGGAAACCCGCTCAAAGCAAATCGTATTAATTTGCGTTGAATGCGTTCAATTCAATCGCTACCGTTCAGGTAGTTCCAAATCGTCGAACAATACTTCAAAGATGACCGACTAGGTAACAGTACAGACTTTTTAAGTACACAGAAAAAAATATTTTGTAATTTTAAGTTTATTTTCATGCACATATTTGGAGCATGAATATAAATGTAAAATTAAGTTCCACCACAAATACACACGACTTGTCGTGCTTTCTTCAACGAATTTTATTATAATTTTACACGTGGATTGAAAATTACAGTTTCTTTAAACGGAAAACCAATGCACTTCAAAGTATTTTTACTCGAATACTGCTGTAAAATGAATGACATGTAATATTACACGAATGGAAGTGTAAAATTGTATGCTGTTTGATGCTCCAATTGCTTTCAACGTAATTTTCAATCAAATTTTTGATTCAATCTTTGTATGTTTACAATCGTATTGATTTACATGTCGTTTAAATTTCATTATTTTTTGGTGTGTAGTATCGATCCATGAATGACTTGGAAATACGGAAGAAGAACCCAAGGTTTCGCGATTCACGGGTAACAACATATGAGACGTCTTGCGTAAAATTGAGCTTAGAATCAAATATTACTCCGTGAAGGATCTTCCTTCACGGAACAATCCCGATAGAAGGTTATTGCAAAACATTTTGCGGGATTTAGGATCATACGATTATCGACAATGTTGCAAATGTTCTTCACCAAACTAGTTCATTCGTTCATCCTCAATGCGATATTCGTCGTGTTATTCGCCCATGCTTCGAATAACGCTACCCCGTTCGCCGCACGAAGGCACCGAATCACCGAAAATGAACAACACAAAGAAACAAAAAATTCGAATCTGATGTTTGCTGTTCGCTGCTTGTTCGCATCGTTGTTTGTTGAATTTAACCATTCATGCGATGTTCATCTTCACGCATCATGCCGATCGGCACACGAATGGCCTAGATGATAATCGCCACTAGCCATTCTTCGCTTAGGATTCTTCGTTCTTCATTCCTCCTGCATTGCGTCATAGAAAAACAAATTCCTTGTTAATTGCTGGAAGGGTCAGTTTCTTGACCGAAATTGTACAGAAATGCTTGCTTGATATGTTCGAAATTGGATGACTTTTGTTTTAAAGAAGCATTAGTAGTACATAATGATTGCTTGTTGATGTTTTTGATGTTTTTTAGTTAATGATCAGAGTCGAAGCGGGAAGCTTCGTAAGCAAAGCAAAACAAATCAATTATTTTTGTAAATTTGCGGATGTCTCGCGGGTGAAAATTAATCAACACCATGTTTCCTATTATGAATCCACTAGACTATTGGAACTTCAATGAATCATAATGGGCGAGGTAATCAAAAACAATTTCTGTGTCCATAGAAGTGTAATCGAGCTCATTTACAAGTTTTTGTCAATTCAATGCATTCTGATTTAAACCAAGCTTTGCCGAATCATCGTCACACTGAAAGCCATTCGATGAAGAAAATAACAAAAGAAATTTTTGTTTTCCTAATTAGTTGATTTCAACAGAAAAATGAATAACGTAACTAAATTTTCTCTTAATTTTGAGAGATTCTCAAATAATAGTTATTGAAAATTATTATTGATTTTGATTCAAGACGCACATCATACGAAATGACAGCAAGCAGCTAAGATGCACACCTTACTGAAATACATCAAGGTAGCGACAGCAACTATGTTCATACACGCTGGGCATAACGGTTAAGCACGTAGGTAGTTGTCTCAGCTTGGAAAGCTTGTTTTATCCTGGACGCAACTACCTGAACCAGTACACAAAAAAAACAGAAATTCAACTGACCTCATTTTGGTTTTACCTAGTTTTTCTTTAAAAACATTTCAATAAAAGGATGATTTTTATTGACATTTTTTTCAATACATGTGCACTGAAAATTGAAAGTATTGTCGAAAATTGTCAAAATCATTCTATTTCGGATTTAGTCGATTATATAATAACATTTCAATTATTAACCAATGTAATATGCAATATGATAATTATTTTTCATCGTTTGAGATTCCAAACTAGATGTGGAATAAGTATGAAGTTTTTTTGTAGTGCTGGATAGTGTTTGTGACTAAATAGAAAAAAAATATACCTTTATTTCAAAATTCAAATCAATCAATTTCCAACAATCCTTAAATACCTTTGGCTATTTCGTCTCATTTAAGATTGCAGTTTATAAAAAGATAACATTATGAGAAACATAACTCTGTATTATATTTACGTGTGAATTACTGACATACGGAATTTTTCAACAATTTTATTCCATACCTTTCATCCGTCGGTCGGTGAAACAAAACGTTTGAAATATCCTATGTTGTATTTTACGATGAAGCAGTTTAATTCAACAATGAGATTAGTTGAATTCTAGTCGTTTGTGTCTTGGTTGAAAAGGTAGTGTAACGGCATATGCAATTGTGTCTGGACTAAAACAAGCGTTACAAGCTGAGACAAGCGTTTCAAGCTTTAGCTCATGTAGCTTTTCAAGTTGTGTGCTTTAGCTTTTTAAGTTTTGTGCTAGGATGAAACGTTCGTGTCCAGACTGAAACTGACAGCATCAAACCAACAACGTTGGATTATTGTTTTCAACAAAAATTTAGTTCGCCCAAATATTAACTAGACGAAACCAAAAACTCAACTAATTTTTTAGTTGAAATTGTGATGAATCGGTTTTCCGTGCAGATTAAATTAGTAACCCGAACCAATAGGGTTCGTTGCAGTGCGAATGTGGGCGGTAAATGGATAGTCCGCACCGCAACCGCAAAAAAAAATAATAAAACCGCTCCGCTTACCGCAACCGCACTGCATTTACTGCACCGCACCGCGCGGTAATGCGGTAAAATCCATGTATTTTTTAAAAATTGTGTTGAAAAATTATTCGTTTATTTTGTATAACCATATATAATAAAATCTTATTCTTATTTACACGATAATTATATTTGATGGACTCCTCAGAATGTAACATTTATGAAAAAATTCAACTTTGCAAGTTTTATTAATAAAATGCTGTACATTTTTAGACAAATACTTTCGAAACAAGGTAAAACATTTTCATTCCTCTAAATATTAGCATAGCACTGAAGTCCTGTGTAATGTAGCTGTATTTCATCATTATACATACAAAAACGTTCTGCCGCTGCAGTTAATAGGAAAGACTTTTAATTTACTTATCCTTCAGGTAATTGAAAAAATGGAATAATGAAGTTGTATATTTTTTTCTTTCGATTTTCATATTTCCAATGAATTTGACACATGAAAATGAAACGAACGTTTTTCGCAGTAAAAATCACCTTTAATTCTTAAAGGAAATTCACCAAAAAATTAAAGGAAAACACCAGTACTTCTATATATTATCCCAGTACAGTGACATAAAATATGTTGGATTTTATCAATAAGAACGGCGCCATATTTGATGAAAAAATCGTTCTACACATAACATCTCATTAGGAATCCCAGCTCAACCGGTATAGAGTTGTTGAAGATTTGAAAACTGCAAAAGATGTATGATTTACAGCAGACAGCAGAAATGTTATTACAAAGGTAATTTTTGGAACAAAATACCCCAAAACCCTAACTTCGTTTTTTTCAAGAAATGGAAGTATTCTTATTATAATACTAAGATTGCTCCCTTAAAAATATATGAGCTGTAATTTTGTAAAGCCTAATAATAGTATTTTTTCTAATATTTTTTCATAATGCCAAGGTCAAAAATTTCAATTGAAGTTGGCGGGGATTAAAAATTGTCCAACCTTTGCAAAATTTGGCATCTGGACTAACTTTAACAATTGTCACTGTCTTTGAGAAACACAAAACACCGCAGTACCCTACACTAACTTTCAAAAAGTCACAAAATTCTGCTAACTGAAAATATTAGTTGTTAATTTGGTAGAAAATATTCCCAGTTGGATGAACAATGGACGTACGCGAAAAAAAGTTATGTTGAATACATTTTGAGAAGGAGTCTTATAAAACGGACTGCAGAAAAATTGAAAATTTACACAAAAATCAAGAGACAGAAATACGATGTTGAAGAACGAATGATAAGATAATCTACGTAATTTGGACCCCTCCTTATTTTGGACGCTTTTCATACATTTGTCTCCCTTACTGCTCATTCCTCCAAATTCGTTTGGTTTGGTCTCAGTATTATTAGTTAATCTTTAAGTTCTCCAACTTAATCAAAAATCGCAGTTGAGAAAATGTCATAGAAAACGATTCATAATTCCACGATTGCCATGACGAATCGGGAGAAATGATGCATGTTTAAATTGGATTTGATACCCGAGCAAATACGCATGGGTTCAAACACCACATAGCCCCTTGAAAAGACCTTAAACATGGTCCATGCCAAAATTCACAACCACCAAAACACCATAAAATGGCCTCAATAACCCATAAATACACCAACATATGGTGTTTTATATGGGATCTACCGGACCATGGTGATGGTGTTTTCATGGGTTGAACCCATTTCAAACACCCATGACAAACCCCATGAGCATGGGGGTATTATGGGCTTTTCGTTTGCGCGGGTAGTACATTTCAATTGATTTTCAATAATTGGATTGTGAGTTTTATGTATTTGAAAAAGTTCGTTTGTTATTTTTTACCACTGAAGTATTAAATAAATAGTGTTCAAAATATGTCGTAAAAAAATGGTGCCAAATTATATTGGACGCAGATTATAGATTTTATTTCTCAGTAACAGTATGTTTTATAATATTATAATAACCAAAATGTAAGAAATCAAATGACTATAGGTTGAATACAGATTATATTCGGATTTCTTTTCAAATCAGTTTGATCAAGTTATTTATTTTATGTGGGTGAATCTTAGATTTACGATTGATTGGAACTTGGTACTTCTAATATATTTCGAAAATGTACGTAAATTTATTTGCTCCGACAATAGAGTAGGGGAACATAGGGAGACTTGGCGTAAGATTCTACAATTGGCTGTAACGTATTCTATTTGGCACTTAAATTTAAAAAAATCTTTTTATACTTGTTTCGATCCCTCAAGGTTTTTTTTAAAGTTTGAAATGGAAAATCCTTTCATCATAGAAAATATTCTGTAATCAATTAATTTGCGTTCAATGATGTATTTTTTAAATCAAACTTTGTGTATTTATTCGAGTAAATTATTTTTTATGGAACTCATATCATGTTATTACTTATGAAGTAGTGAAATGATTTTACATAAATCGGAATATTGGAATAGTTACTACTAAAATTTGCATTCAATGAAGAAACGTTGGGGAGACATGGCCAAGATTTTATGGGAAGACTTAACCAAGTGGCAATACACGGAAACGCCAAAAATGTGAACTTAATTCATTAGATGCCAAACCATCGAATATATCACAGGGTGTCTTTGGAGGAATTGTTCGCATGAATATTCCCCACAATCTAATAAAAATTGAAATCATAAAAGATAAAGTAAGCTTACTTTGTTCATAGGGTTGTAGAGTGCCACGCACCAAACCTTCTTACCTTTATTGTGCATAGTTTAGACAGTGAAAAAAGTGCCTGTTCGTGCATTTTGGTTTGCGTCTTTCTTTCTTATACGTAGTTGAAGTTGGTGTAAATAAATGTCAAAATCTTCAATAACTTTGAAACGAATGAGTATTTTTACAATATTATGTAGTTTTGATACCTACACATTTGTCTCGAACATTGTTTGCACGAAAAATTACAATTAAAAAAGTTATATTGAAAAAAACTAGATATTCAATTACAACTTGCCATAGAAAACGCCTTATAAATCGATAACCTTTAGTCCTACAAGCTCAAGTTCTTCAACAAAATTCTTCACTGCGAGCATTTCCAAATTTGTCGAAGACACCAACTTTATACCTCATCAATATAAAAAGTTAATTGTTTTAGTTCGATCATAGTAAGCCATGCCTAATTTCAATTGTTATCAGATTGTGGGAATATTCATACGAACAATTCCTCCAAAGACACCCTGTGATATATTCGATGGTTTGGCCTCTAGTGAATTAAGTTTACGTTTTTGGCGTTTCCGACCACTGTGTAATAGGCTGAAGAAAGATACAAAATTTTTGTACCTGCTGTTAATGAAAACCACGTCACAAAAAAACTCACCCTAAACATCAATCCTCGACAAACATATGATTACGGCCTAAAAGCCAACTGTCAAAATCCACTTTGAATGGAAATTCCGGACAAACCGTTACTAGCCGAACACAGTTTACAACAGTTTATGAAAGAGAAAACTTCTCTTTCGGTTACAATAAACATCTATGATTGGCGCGTAACGGTTTGTCCGGAATTTCCATTCAAAGTGGATTTTGACAGTTGGCTTTTAGGCCGTAATCATATGTTTGTCGAGAATCTATCTTTATAGTACTAGTTAACAAAGTTAGCAGTTAGTCTTATGGCTGAATTTAAGACGTGTGCGCATGCAATGTATGCTGTATAGTTAATCCCTAAAAGGAAATGCATTTAAAAAATCTAACTTCATGAAATGCAACCTTTTTATATTTTTATTGGTATCTAAGGATCTCGACAATATTGAAAAAAAAAATAATTACAGTTCCTTTTTGCCTTTCTCATATAGAAAGGTTATGCAATCACTCTGAAAAACGTCAACCTAATCCCGGCCCGGAGGGCCGGGTGTCATATCCCATTCGACTCAGTTCGTCGAGATCGGAAAAAGTCTGTATGTGTGTGTGTATGTATGTATGTGTGTGTGTATGTGTGTGTGTATGTGTGTGTGTATGTGTGTGTGTGTATGTATGTGCGTATGTGTCAAATAATGTCACTCATTTTTCTCAGAGATGGCTGGACCGATTTGCCCAAACTTAGTCTCAAATGAAAGGTGCAACCTTCCCATCGGCTGCTATTGAATTTTGGATCGATCGGAATTCTGGTTCCGGAATTACGGGTTTCAGAGTACGGCCACACAGAAATTTCTCATATAAACTATAGGAAAAATTAAAAATAGAATTTTTATTTTTGATGCTAAATGTGTTCAAGGTGCATGAAACGTCGAGATTTGATGCAAACTCGAAAAAAAAATTTGACTACGATTCACTTTTTTGGATTTTGGCACATTTTTGCCTTTCTCATATAGAAAGGTTATGCAATCACTCTGAAAAACGTCAACCTAATCCCGGCCCGGAGGGCCGGGTGTCATATCCCATTCGACTCAGTTCGTCGAGATCGGAAAAAGTCTGTATGTGTGTGTGTATGTATGTATGTGTGTGTGTATGTGTGTGTGTATGTGTGTGTGTATGTGTGTGTGTGTGTATGTATGTGCGTATGTGTCAAATAATGTCACTCATTTTTCTCAGAGATGGCTGGACCGATTTGCCCAAACTTAGTCTCAAATGAAAGGTGC